>NW_028123121.1:80000-82500 GCF_965194805.1 Balaenoptera borealis | reverse complement strand
TTGAGGGACCGCCTGGCCTGGTCGACCAGCATCCGACCGCGCCCCTCCGGCCGCGGGGACCGACCCGGCCATCCGACCCGACCTGGGCCGGGCCGCCGCAGTGGGAAGGGAGAGGGTCTTTCGCGCCCTCCGGAGCGCCTGTGGATGGATGGGCGGTCGGGCCTTCTCCTGGCTCACCCTTTGGAGCGTTCGTTCCCCGACCCCCTCCCCACCCCCTCCCTCCCCGGGTCCCCACAGCGCCCCGCTCCGGAGGTGGGGACCGGCCCGGGCCCGTGCGTTTAGGCCGGTGGAGGGCGCGACGGGCTCGGTGGTGGGCGCGCGTGGGTCCCGGTGGTCGGATTCATTCTGACCGATGTTTTTCCGAGTCGGACGCCAGAGGTGGGGACCGGACCGGCCTGGGCCGCGAGGGGTGACCCGGAGAGACCGGCACGGGCCAACACGGGTGCGGTCCCTCGTGGGCTCCGGTCGCCTGGGAGGCGCCTCCCTGGGAAAATGTTTCCAAGTCCCCCTGGGTCCGGGGACGTGGACGGACCGGGCCCTGCTCGCGCGGGTGGCCGGGCCGGGGAGGGGAGGGCGCACCCGGCCCTTCAGCGTGCCCACGTGGGTCCCGGTCGGCGGACGCGACTTTTTCTCACCCTGCCCCGCCCCCTCCTCCACCGCGAGTCCCGGCCGGGGGGTGGGGACCGGCCCGAGCCGTACTGGGTGGCCCGGATAGGGCGGCCTGGGCCCGGGCGCGGTCCCTCGTGGGGCCCGCTCGTCGGAGGCGGCCGAGTGGGATATTTCTTTTTCTCTAACCAAGTCCTCGCCCGGAGAGAGACTCGGAGGGACCGGTACCTGCCCGCGCGGGCGAACCGGGGAGGGCGACCCCGGCCCGCTCGCTGCCTCTCCCACGTTTTCCCGCCCCTCCCGCCCCGCCCCCACTTTGCCACCACGCTCCTCGGGTCGACCAGGTGGCCCCGAGGGCTCCGGGACTGGTGTGGATGGGGAAGGGTTGGGGACAGGTGGCGGGACCGAGGTCCCGGGGACCCCCCCTGCGATTCGTGGATGGGCCCCGCTGCCGGGCGTCGTGATTTTTTTCGCCCGAAATGGGCCTTTTTTGCCACCAGATAGGTGCTGACACGGTCTTCCCTGGCGTCTGTCGCTGAGGACTTTGGGACTCCGGACGCATGCAGGGCTCTGGGCTTGGGACTGCCGCCTGGCACCCGAACCGGCCCTTGCCGCTTGAGCCGCCCGCCTGGGCCTGCGCGCCGGCTCTCGTGTGTGCGCCCGGCTGACCCGGCCCGCGGTGCCGCCTCCGGTCTCTGGCTCACCCGAGGGCGGCGGGGCGAGGTGGCGCGTGGGTCTTCTACCCCGTGTGACTCCCACCCCCCGCCGCAGGCACCCGGTGGTGGCTGAGACGACCCCACCCCGCAGGCTCCGTGCCACGTGTCAGGCGTTCTCCTCGCGGGGTCGTCGGCCACTGTTGCCTGAGAGCCAGAAAAGGAGGTGGGGGGGCTGCCTGCCTGCCTGCCTGCCTGCCTGCCTGCCTGCCTGCCGGTGAGGCTGAAGCAGGCTCCTCGGATGATGGTCCTCACCGTGCCCCTCTCCTTCGGGACTTTCTGGCCCCTGGCTCGCTGGATTGACTGATCGATGTGGTGCTGTCGCGCTCTCCTGGGCCGGACCTAAGTCGCGCCAGACGAGGGACGGACGTTCCTGGCGAACGGGACCGCTCTTCTCGTTCTGTCCGCGGGCCCCTCGCCTCTCTTTTCACGCCCTCCCGGCCTGTCGAGGGGGTGTGTGGAAGGGCAGGGGTGGTGGTCTCCGGCCCTGACCCTCGGTCTCCTGCCCCCTGCCTCACGGGGCGGGCGGGTCCGTGGTCCTCGGACGCAGCAGACACTCTCGCTTCGCCTCCTTGGCGTGTGCCTCGCGAGCGGTCCTCCCCGCGTCGGTGGGGGGGGGCCGTCCCGCCGCTGCGCTGCGCGCCCCTGCTGGCGCGTGAGCGTGCCTTGCTTGGCCGTCGGTGGTGCCCCTGGAGCGCTCCAGGTTGTCCCTCAGGTGCCCGAGGCCGAGCGGTGGTGTCGTTCCCTTTTCCCAGCGTGCTCCTCGGGTCCCCGCCGCGGTGGTGTGTCCCCTGAGTGGCTCTCTTGGCGGGGGTCGAGACGGTAAGGGAGGCGTGCCTCTGTTCCCCCCCTCGGTGGGGGGCCGGGTGCCGCCTCGTCGCGGTCGTCCTCCCACGGCTGTGCGGTGGGGGGGATCGTGTTGGGTCGGGGGGCGGCTGAGGTTGTGCCCCCGGCTGCGGCCGCGAGCGCTCCTGTGAGCCGTGTGCTTACCCATACCGCAGACCCCCCCCCACACACACACCCCGTCCATTCGTGGACTGGGCGGCTTGTGGAGCCGCCTCCGCGGGCCCAAAGGGGAGACGATGGGTGGGGGATGATGCACCCTCGGTGAGAAAGCCTTCTCTAGCGATCCGAGAGGGAGCCTTGGGGTACCGGACCCCCCAGCCGCTGCCCCTCCCAAG
>NW_028123121.1:52500-60000 GCF_965194805.1 Balaenoptera borealis | reverse complement strand
TCTGGCTATGACTCTCTCCGTGAACGTTTGCCATTTTCTCCCACCCTTTTGACTTGGCATCACTGAGAACTAAAACGGCCCTTTGCCTGAAGCCCTGCAAACGGAAGCTAGAGAACTTGACGAAAACCTTAGAGAAACGGCCACAACGGCTCCTATGGAAAAAGTCCTCGTTCCTGTTTCTGTGAGAGCCACTCCGAAATTTGAACCAAACACCCGACGACATCATCAGAGTTATTTCAAACTTCTAAAGTTGCTTCGACCCTGACATCTAGATCTAGAAATCTCCTTGACTCAGACACACACACACACACACACACACACACACACACACACACACACACACACACACACACACACACACACAGTCACCAGCTCAGCTTTAATATGTTCCAAGGAACTTTCAGAGGAGGGAACTGTTGGGCTCCAGAGTAGGCCGCCCCAAAATGTGCCTCCATGCTCTATTGATTATTTTGAATTCAAGTGACTTAAGAACCGGCCAGCACAAGAGGGACACACTGGCCCTCCTTTCTGTCCTCCTGCGGAGGAAGATCTCAAGTGAAGACGTCTGCTTTCACGCGTGTCCATGATTCTCAAATGGTGTAGTGGGGTTTCCTGGGTTAGGAAAAGGAGGGGACTCCTTTTGCCTGGAAAAACGGCCTGTTTCTCACACATCCTCCTCCCATCCCTTCCTCTCTCCCTCCTTCCCTCCCTGCAGTTTGGAGGGGGCAGCCTAAGGGTGGGGGAAACTGGGGAAAGAAAAAAGAAAAAGCCATTCATTAAAGAGAAGCTCGAGGCAAAGTCAAACGCTCCGACTTGACCGGAGAGCTTTCTGCATTTGAATGGAGCGATTGAACGAGGCCCTGCCGAATGAATCGTCCGGACCTCCCCTCCCCCGCTCCTGGCAAAGGTCAGTCCAGGGGACTTAGGAAGGAGCGCTGGAGAAGGAACAGGGGTGGGGGTGGGGGTGGGGGCGGGAACAACAGACAATAGCCGCTGCCTGCCTGCCTGCCTGCCTGCCCGCCCGCCGGGCTGAGGCCTGAGGGCTGAGGGCCACCCTGGCTCCTGCAACACAATCCCTTCCAGGAAACTGCTGTGATGACTTGGCAGTGAATGATCAAATCTGAACTCTCTTGGCCTATTTCTGCAAAAGGCCCGAGTCTCAGCTACGACAGATTCTCTGGATTTCTTGGCACATGGACTGACCCTCAATCTCCCATCCTGTCAGATCCTCCTTTGTACACACACCTCCACTGGAAGGGTTCTTTGGCCTCGTCCAGAAAACGAACAAGCAAGAACAAACACACAAACAGACTGAATTGATGTGTTGGTATTTGTTGGAAAGAAACATGCTCCTCTCACACACCTGAGGGCAGGAAGCGAAGGCAGGTTCTCAGCAGGAGGGGGACGGGGAACCTGAACCGAGGTCGGTCAGCGGTCCCCCCCAACTTCTCTCCCAGGTCACGTGGGCCTCCCCTCCCCGCCTCTCTCTGCGCCCCCCTGACCTGGTTCTGATATTTCACTTGGGAAACTTCTCTAGGCCGACCGAGATGCCAGCTTGCTGTCCTGCTGCTTCATGTCCATCTCTACCAGCCGTGCCCAAAAGGCACGTGAAATCATGGACAGCAAATAGCGCCCCCAGAGCTGTGTGTGTGTGTGTGTGTGTGTGTGTGTGTGTGTGTGTGTGTGTGTGTGTGTGTGTGTGCGTGCGCGCGCGCCAATTTTCCAGGAAGCGGTGAGGGAGCAAAGGGAGGGCTGGGTGAAGGAATCCTGGGTGCCCGTCATCGCACACCCCGCAGAGCACCATTTATTTCTATCTCCATGTCTGAAAGACACTTAGTCCTCATTTCAGCAACTTGATGGTGATTCCCCTTCTAAATACGTGACAAAACCTATGAAGTACTGGACTCATTGAATCTGTCACTGCTAACAGGGCCCAAGGAGTTTTCAATCGATGGCAGGAAAAGCAATGATCCTAAACCTAAAACTGCCAAGAATTCCTATAGATGGAGTTATCATGGACCGACTTCTGGTGATACGTGCCATGGGGGCTCCCATTTGACAAACCGGAATGGGATAGGTAGACCCAGTCATCCCATGTTTTACCTCAAGCTGGAGAAGCAGAGAATATCATCTAAAAGCCTACCTTCATGGCGTCTCAGTGCTCAGGGCTCTTCCTTCTCGGGGATCTTGTGTTCTGTAGGGATAATTCACGTGCTGGGGCAGTAGGTTCCCAATATCAGCTTGTGAAATGGATTAAATGATGTCTTCCTTTTAAAAAGATAAAGATTATTTGGAAAAGTTATTAATAGTGAACACATGATGTTATCCTCTCTGATCTATAAACTAGAGTTGACCGTTGAACAACCAACATGGAGGGTTACGGGTGCCGAGCCCACGCACTGAAAATCCATGGATAACTGCACAGTCAGGGCCCTGTATCTGCGCTTCCACCTCCGGGGACTCAGCAACCACAGATCCTGCAGTGCCATAGTGCACGGCTATGGGAAACATCCACCTATGAGTCTCACACACACACACGCACACACGCACATGCACAGGTTTCAACTTTGTTGTGTTTATTCTTGTGGCCACTCATCCTTGACATGTGCGTGCATACCTATTTGGACAGTAATGTAACAGGTAACCCCCATCACTTGTGTTCTACTTTTTTACTGACCATTGAAACTTAGTTCCTGATTGACCCTAGGGTTTGTAATTATGTTTACAACTTCATAAAAATAGAAAGTCCCTCACTGATCGACAGCGAGTGTATGAAAGGAAAATTGACCCATTCTGACTCAGGGCAACATTTCCTGGTTTTGAAAGACACACACCCATTCGGTAGTGCTTACATATGTCCAAGCACTGATCCACTGAAGTGGGGTTGCTTTCTTTCTTGGTACCAAACTTTGCATTCTCAAAATACTTCGCCATCTACCTATTTATGCTGTAGATTTGTAGTAATAGACAATCTCCAAACGTCTGAACCTTGTCTCAATCGTGGGGCTCACACATTCTTTATAGAGTCAGTATATTCCCAGCATTCATTTCTTGATGTGAACTAGGTGAGGAATTTGCCATTGTGACGTTAGAATTGGCACCTCCTTGGTGTGAGGACACCAAGGGATAAGGGACCACTGAAGAATGTCCTTCCTTCACCATGCTGAGACTATTTTATTCAGTGTGAATCCTCTCATGTCCTACAAGTGCTGGCTCCATGGCGAATGGGATTCTCCCATGCATTGCATCGGATTTCTTCTACAGCGGTGATTGTGTGGTCTGGCCCAAGACGACCGCCGGCTGTCCTCCTAGTAAAGCTTGTGCTGCCTTCCCTACCGCGTCAGGGATGCATCCCACTCTGAGCTGTCTGTGTGTGTTGAGGCTGGAGCGCCAACTGAAGGTTCTTCCACCGTGGTTCCAGGCTTAGGGTTTCTCCCCACATGATTTTCTTCGGCTTAAAGAGGGTAATTTCTGGCTGAAGGCTCTACCTCACTGATCTCAGACACAGGGTTTCTGCTGTGTGTGACTTCTCTGGTGTTTACAAGGACGAGTGCACTGGGTAATGACTTACAAGATGTGTCAGGAAAACTACTTTCTCAGGGGAGTCTGCGGTGGGCATTACCTGCCCTTCTCCCCTAGTGGCCAGGCTTCTCTCCACACTGACTCGAATGAGCCTGGAGCCCACCTGGATTCAGGACTCTGGGAAATCCTCTTGCATCCTCCTCATCTCTCCTCCTGCTCCAGCTGTGAAAGCACATCTGATTGGTGCAGCCGATAACGTGTTTCGTGGGAAACATGGACCTGGATTTGGAGCCCTGCGTTGGAACCTGCGTGTGGTCTTCAGGTTCACGTCAGGAGGAGGAGCGAGGCGAAGGAACGTTAAAGAGCAGCACGGGGGGGGGGGGGGGGGGGGGAGGGCGTCCTGAGCACACGGGGAAGGGCGTCCTGAGCACACGGGGAAGGGCGTCCTGAGCACGGGGAAGTACGCCCAGCCCTTCCCCAGAGCAGGAGGGACGCTGACTTTGGGCTCAGGTATTCAGGAACTGTCTGCTGATGCTCAGGTCCCAGACCAGAAACAGACTGTGAAATCCTTTGTTTTTCTAACGAGGGTGAATCCATTGTTCCATAGTGGATCGAACATTATTTTCAAAAAACCATATTCAATAACATCAGCTCCCTCGGAAGGCCAACCACCCCCCACCCCACCCCCCAACCCCACCCCCCATCCCCATGAACTCTCTTTTAAAGGGAAAATGTCTGCTATGATGACGAGTGTTGTGCCAAACTCTGCCACGGTTTCAAGAGCAGAGGAGCTGGTTAGGAACTACCTATCACGTTGATCCATCCACTGGATGCAGGCGTGCCATGAGGTGAGTGTCCTGCACTGTTCTGAGTGTTAGATATGGAGCAGAAAGGAAGACGTGTGATTGTGGCCAGAAATTGTCCATCCTGGTGGGATCCTGAAAAAAAAAAAATTAAAAAGAAAGAAAGAAAGAAAGAAGCACATCCCCTTCAGGCAGATGTGGATGCTCTGTAAGTGTATAGGCATCGGCGTGGTGGGGGGCAGAATACGCAAAGCTCCTCTGGGTAATCTTTTATCAGATAAATGGCTGTGGACAGACTCACCCATGGACACCAGATAACTGAGGTCCTCCAGCAGCACAGCTCTAGACAGCATCCCCTGGAATTTGCTCATCAGGGCGCACTCTTCCTGGGTGAAGGTCGCACACACCCTTGAGACTCACTGATATTTAAAGACATGGTGGATATTCTGGCTCGGCCTGCGCCATCCCCACAATGTCCAAAAGTGACGGTCGAGATGACAAAACCGGAGAAAGACAGGTGTGTCTATCGCAAGCTCAGACACTGTTTGAGGTGCAGTTGACTATTCCCCTGGGTTGACTTGGCACGTGCCTTTCAGATGCATCACGGAGATACGCACACTCCTGACTCAGGGTGACCTCATCGCAAGGGGATATGACATGAGGGGCGTTGAGCAATAACCCGGACCTTCCACACACACACACACACACACACACACACACACACACACGCACACGCACACGCACACGCACACGCACACGCACACACACACCCCACCCCCACCCCCCCACCCCCCCCCCCCACACACAAAAGAGGCTCGCGGGAGTAAAAGATTAACGTTACCTCTGTTGACACCCACGACTGTACCTAGTTGTCACGAGACAGGAAGCTCAACTGTACATTTAACCCTTATCTGTTCCTGTGCTTTCTTGCAGAAAATCCTCGTGCGCTTCTTTCGCCTCGTGGAAGCGCTTGCTATTCCCCATAGGTAGCCACCGTGGAACCAGCTGCTGCTGATCCAAGAATGTGGAGGATTTCCGGAAATGATCAGTGATCCCGAGACAGACTCTCCCTTCCGTGATCAAAGCGACTCGACTCGGGGAGCTGTCTCTCGCCTCCCCCCCACCCCCCCCCCCACATCCCCCCCCACCCCCCCACCCCGCACACCGCCTTCTCCCTTGTGTACAAGCTATGTCTTTCAATTAAAACGTTTTGCCTTGTTAGCCTTAGAGTCTTGTGGAAGCGATCTTCATTTCTATGGTACTGCTGTGCAAGAATCTGGAAAGGGCCCGGTAACGGGTATGTCTGTAGCTCCCTCCTAGAGCTGGCCTGTGTCTACGTACGGATCCGAGTGCCACAGTTAACTTGTGAAAGAGCTCTCTTGAACTGGCTTAGAAGGAAGCACTCCCGAATTCAGTCCACTAGAAAGGGACCCGCCCGAAGGTTTTTGCAAGTTCACGTGATCTAGGATGAACCCTTCAGCCGAGATATAGCCAAGGTCAAGGGATGGGTTTTATGAAACTAGGCAGGTCTTTAGCGTGATCAGCATTCGAGGTCAACCTTTTCTTCTATCTACGTCGACCCCAAATCCAATAAGTTCACGGGAGTGAACCGAATTCGTCAGCAAGAAAAAGAACTTGGGGGGTGATGGCTGACGTCGTCTAAAGTCTCAGGAGATGTTCACGGGTCATCTCATCGTCATGGGATTTAGAACAAGTGATTTCGATAGCTCTAGGTGGAGGAACTCCTTAAGAAAGGTTATGTGTTGTGGTATGTATGTCTACTTAAAAACAGTTTCTCCCAGACCTTTGGGGTCACTTTAGAAACTTTAGAGTTGGCATAAGTGGAATGATGGGGAATTCGTGGAACGTCTAGATCGTTTCCAGAGATAACCTATGGAAACGTTCTTGGCTCAACAAGTCTCAGTGGACCTACTTCTGTCTCCTTATTACAGAAGGAACTGTAAAACTCAAACTAACTGTAAAACTAAAGATGTTTCGATGTATGACTCCACACCTCTGGCATCACTTTGGGGGAAAGAAATTTTGAAAAAGTGACGCTGTGTGAAAATGTATGCTTCTAGACATGATGGAATGGAATCATCCATTTGCCGGTCCAGAAACACTGGTGTCACGGACCCCGTTCACCGTGGCTTCCTAGTTCCTGTTCATGACCGATTCAGGTTTCTAAGCGTTCTGAATTCTGATTGTCTTTTTCTTGTTTTCTTCTCCATTCTTGTCTCAAAGAACTTTACGTTCCAAAAATATATTTTACCTACCAAATCACAGATTGTCCGTTTGTTACAAAAACTTTTAGGTTGAGAGATTTTCTCTTTCTTTCTTTCTTTTTCTTTCTTTCTTTCTTTCTTTTTCTTTCTTTCTTTCTTTCTTTCTTTCTTTCTTTCTTTCTTTCTTTCTTTCTTTCTTTCTTTCTTTCTTTTTCTTTCTTTTCTTTTCTTCTCTCTCTCTCTCTCTCTCTCTCCCTCTCTCTCTCTCTCTCTCTTTCTTTCTTTCTTCCCCCAAGTCTGTGCATTGTGTTTCTTTCACTTTGTTCTGTTCCTAGGTACTAAGGATTTCTTTTTAATGTCATTAGCTTAAATAAGGGGGCTTTGCATTTTTTGGCGAAAGCACCAGAAAAGTATTTTCTCATTAAGGGTCGGAATGTTGTTTGCCGGTGATGAGGCTCTCCTTCTGCCAGATGACTGACGATTGGATGGAGGAATAAAGTACACATGAGTATGTTCACGAACACTTACTGACGTTTCAGAGGACCTTAAATTAAAAACAGAGACCCTGGGCTTTCCTGGTGGCGCAGTGGTTGAGAATCTGCCTGCTGATGCAGGGGACACGGGTTCGGGCCCTGGTCTGGGAAGATCCCACATGTCGCGGAGCAACTAGGCCCGTGAGCCACAATTACTGAGCCTGCGCATCTGGAGCCTGTGCTCCGCGCAACAAGAGAGGCCGCGATAGTGAAGAGGCCCGCCTACCGCGGTGAAGAGTGGCCCCCGCTTGCCGCAACTGGAGAAGGCCCTTGCACAGAAACGAAGACCCAACACAGCCAAGAATAAAATTTTTTTAAAAATTAAAAAAACAACAACAACAACAACAACAACAGAGACCCCCTCACCTCCTCCCTCCCCGCCCTGTAAAATTCATCTGAAGTGGAGAAAAAAACCTT
>NW_028123121.1:45000-47500 GCF_965194805.1 Balaenoptera borealis | reverse complement strand
GCAGCCCGTGCCAGCCTCCCCGGGCACCGCCGGCGTCTCCGTGGGATTTCCCCCCGCCCAGGAATCGCGTGGGGAGTGCGTCTCCTCCGAGGCAGCCTCCCGGCGACATCTTCCCGGCTTCCCCCGCCCCCCCACCCCGTCTGCTGCCGGGGTCGCGCCGTGTCGTGCCGACCCGGGAGCTAGCTCCGAGACGGACGCCTCGGGGCCGCGCCAGACGCCCGCCGCCTCGCCCCGGGCTGAGCTCGGGCGTTTGGGCGGCCCGGCGGCGCTGCAGCGTCCTCGGTGGCCGGCCGGCGACCGGGATCCGGCCCGGGGACGTTGGAGCCGGTTGTCGGGAGCCACCTGGCGGCCGCTTTTATATTGTCCCTTGTCTCTGGAGCTTCGGCGGCGACCTTCGTGAGGGCTGTGACTCGGCCGCCGGGCCCGAGGCAGAGTTCCGGGAGCCAGGCGACGCTGGTGGCGACTGTCCCGGTGGCGCCCAGGCGTGGGCGCCTCCTGCTGTCGCTTGAGATTGGGCGTGCAGGTCTGTGAGGGTGTGACCGTCGCCGCGCTCTCGAGCCGGCTTGAGGGACCGCCTGGCCTGGTCGACCAGCATCCGACCGCGCCCCTCCGGCCGCGGGGACCGACCCGGCCATCCGACCCGACCTGGGCCGGGCCGCCGCAGTGGGAAGGGAGAGGGTCTTTCGCGCCCTCCGGAGCGCCTGTGGATGGATGGGCGGTCGGGCCTTCTCCTGGCTCACCCTTTGGAGCGTTCGTTCCCCGACCCCCTCCCCACCCCCTCCCTCCCCGGGTCCCCACAGCGCCCCGCTCCGGAGGTGGGGACCGGCCCGGGCCCGTGCGTTTAGGCCGGTGGAGGGCGCGACGGGCTCGGTGGTGGGCGCGCGTGGGTCCCGGTGGTCGGATTCATTCTGACCGATGTTTTTCCGAGTCGGACGCCAGAGGTGGGGACCGGACCGGCCTGGGCCGCGAGGGGTGACCCGGAGAGACCGGCACGGGCCAACACGGGTGCGGTCCCTCGTGGGCTCCGGTCGCCTGGGAGGCGCCTCCCTGGGAAAATGTTTCCAAGTCCCCCTGGGTCCGGGGACGTGGACGGACCGGGCCCTGCTCGCGCGGGTGGCCGGGCCGGGGAGGGGAGGGCGCACCCGGCCCTTCAGCGTGCCCACGTGGGTCCCGGTCGGCGGACGCGACTTTTTCTCACCCTGCCCCGCCCCCTCCTCCACCGCGAGTCCCGGCCGGGGGGTGGGGACCGGCCCGAGCCGTACTGGGTGGCCCGGATAGGGCGGCCTGGGCCCGGGCGCGGTCCCTCGTGGGGCCCGCTCGTCGGAGGCGGCCGAGTGGGATATTTCTTTTTCTCTAACCAAGTCCTCGCCCGGAGAGAGACTCGGAGGGACCGGTACCTGCCCGCGCGGGCGAACCGGGGAGGGCGACCCCGGCCCGCTCGCTGCCTCTCCCACGTTTTCCCGCCCCTCCCGCCCCGCCCCCACTTTGCCACCACGCTCCTCGGGTCGACCAGGTGGCCCCGAGGGCTCCGGGACTGGTGTGGATGGGGAAGGGTTGGGGACAGGTGGCGGGACCGAGGTCCCGGGGACCCCCCCTGCGATTCGTGGATGGGCCCCGCTGCCGGGCGTCGTGATTTTTTTCGCCCGAAATGGGCCTTTTTTGCCACCAGATAGGTGCTGACACGGTCTTCCCTGGCGTCTGTCGCTGAGGACTTTGGGACTCCGGACGCATGCAGGGCTCTGGGCTTGGGACTGCCGCCTGGCACCCGAACCGGCCCTTGCCGCTTGAGCCGCCCGCCTGGGCCTGCGCGCCGGCTCTCGTGTGTGCGCCCGGCTGACCCGGCCCGCGGTGCCGCCTCCGGTCTCTGGCTCACCTGAGGGCGGCGGGGCGAGGTGGCGCGTGGGTCTTCTACCCCGTGTGACTCCCACCCCCCGCCGCAGGCACCCGGTGGTGGCTGAGACGACCCCACCCCGCAGGCTCCGTGCCACGTGTCAGGCGTTCTCCTCGCGGGGTCGTCGGCCACTGTTGCCTGAGAGCCAGAAAAGGAGGTGGGGGGGCTGCCTGCCTGCCTGCCTGCCTGCCTGCCTGCCTGCCTGCCGGTGAGGCTGAAGCAGGCTCCTCGGATGATGGTCCTCACCGTGCCCCTCTCCTTCGGGACTTTCTGGCCCCTGGCTCGCTGGATTGACTGATCGATGTGGTGCTGTCGCGCTCTCCTGGGCCGGACCTAAGTCGCGCCAGACGAGGGACGGACGTTCCTGGCGAACGGGACCGCTCTTCTCGTTCTGTCCGCGGGCCCCTCGCCTCTCTTTTCACGCCCTCCCGGCCTGTCGAGGGGGTGTGTGGAAGGGCAGGGGTGGTGGTCTCCGGCCCTGACCCTCGGTCTCCTGCCCCCTGCCTCACGGGGCGGGCGGGTCCGTGGTCCTCGGACGCAGCAGACACTCTCGCTTCGCCTCCTTGGCGTGTGCCTCGCGAGCGGTCCTCCCCGCGTCGGTGGGGGGGG
>NW_028123121.1:17500-27500 GCF_965194805.1 Balaenoptera borealis | reverse complement strand
GGGTGAAACCTCAGCGAGTGTCTACATCATCTCCACATAAGATAAAATACTGAACTGTTCATGGCTCCACAAGTCTAAGGGTCTCCCTGCTTTGGACCTTTTACGGAGGAGAGACTGAGCATGTTTGGTTCCATGCCTAGATAGATCTTGTGCTTTAGGGAAAGACTGTACTAGGTAGGAGCCTAGACTTCTACAAACTATTCCATGTTCACACTGTTCACTGTGGTTGGCTTCCTTACTTTCACTGAAGAGGAAAAAAAAAAAAAAAAAAAAAAGACAGTGTCCAAGGACGAGGCATTCTAAAGAAGGAACGTGTGTGGTCCAAGCTACCTGATGTCGCCATCGTCACGGTAGGAAGAGGACTTTTTTTTGGGGGGGGAGGGGGGAGGCAAAGTAGAAGGTGTATGGAGATAAGGTTTGGGGGAAGGAGAAAGAGATTTTTGTCCTAAAGGTAGTCATTTCTCAATGGAAAAGAAAGAAAACAAGGGACAAGCTAAAAATGGGCACAGACAATTGGAAAAGGTGTGTGAAGAAAAGTGTCTTTGGAAAGGAATTGGATCCGTGGTCAGGACTGGATAAGATGAGGGTGGATTCAAAGACAGAAATGAGTTTTCGTATCAACATGAAACCAGTGCAAAATTAGAATTTAGTTGTCTCTCTCTGTTAAAAGGACCAGGTTTGGGTTTAGGGTTTGGGTTTTTCTTCTATCGGTCTGCTCTGCCCATCATGAGAGATTAGATTAGATTAGGAAAGGTTTTTTTCCTTTATCTTTAAGGAGAGAGAGAAAGAAAGAAAGAGAGAGAGAGAGAGAGAGAGAGAGAGAGAGAGAGAGAGAGAGAGAGAGAGAGAGAGAGAGAGAGAGAGAGAGAGAGAGAGAGAGAGAGAGAGAGAGAGGAGAGAGAGAGAGAGAGAGAGAGAGAGAGAAAGAAAGAGAGAGAGAGAGAGAAAGAAAGAGAGAGAGAGAAAGAGAGAGAGAAAGAAAGAAAGAGAGAGAGAAAGAAAGAGAGAGAGAGAGAGAGAAAGAAAGAAAGAAAGAAAGAAAGAAAGAAAGAAAGAAAGAAAGAAAGAAAGAAAGAAAGAAAGAAAAGCTTATGTCTTTGTCAAAAGTCATCACTTATTTTCTAGGTTGCCTTTATCAGGTCTTGGAGGACTCACATCAACTTAGTCCTCTCGATATTCAAAGAACCAGGTTTGGCTCAGAACTGAAGAAGAAGCTTCTCTCTCTGCCTAGCAAGTCTTTCCTTGGGATGTTGGTGACATGGCTAACGAAGCACTGTTTCACAGTGACCTATCAGATTAAGTGCTTTACAATCTTTTGGATATTTTGGACACATTTGCCCAAAAATTGAAGGACAGATGAAGTCCTTTGGGCTTCGAACGCACTTTGAGATAGGATCCAGGAGGAGAGGGCCCTCAAAATAGCTCAAAAATGTGTTCTCTCTCCTGAGAAATGAGAGAGATGAAACTGAGTAAGTTTCTTGGAGAGGTTCGATGACACGGGAGAGTGTTGTCAAAGAGGAAGGAACAACGTGAAGTCTTCTTTGGCTTGTGTCTGTACACCGATGTGTTCTAACTGTTCCAGAAATGATGGGATCTTTCTTCCCGGAAGTCTTCTCTGCCCTGGCATAAAGTGTTGTCTGTTATCGTCAAAATGGAGGCTCACACGAAAGGGGCTGAACCCAGTATCAGGGAGATGTTCTAACCGACTTTCACGCCAAGGCAGTAACAACAGCCTGTGGAAAGATGGTGGGGGTGGCGGGGCACACGTGGATCAAGTCCATTCTGTCCTTTCAACAGCCGGTCGGGGCTATGGCAGACGGGAGACGGTGGCCCAGCCGGTTGCTCCCTGGCCAACCTCCCCCCTCCCCCACATCTTGCATTCCTTCACCCGCCCGTGGTGCCTCCAAGATGACTCCAACTGTAAATAGACATTGGCAGGAAGACTTCTACAGTCTACCGGCAACGTCTGACCTGTCATGCTTGTAACCCTGGGGGGGAAAAATCATTTTTCTCTATGGAAAGAAAACCTCCTCTCTCTGGATCCTCTGAACCCCAGCCACTGGACTTCATTCCACTGCCACTTAGTAGGGGTCATCCAAACATCCTTGTATGTTTTCCGTGTGGGTTGAAGTCTTCCCTCGCTGCAAGCCTGATGTCCTCACCGTGGCACAGAGACTGTTAACAAAACAAAATGTGTTTGCCACTTGGGGTCTACCTTCCACAGCCTCCCGTGTGATCAGATCAAGGCACCCGCTTCTCTGGGAAAATCCTACAATCCTTCACAAAAGCTCTTGTAAACTTTTTGGAACCGTCACTCGTCCAGTCACCCTCAATCATCAGGCAAGGTCGGCAGGACCGATGGAAAAACTGGACTCCAAGAAGAACAAGAATGACTTACATGGGGTTGAATGAACTGATGAATAGGACGACAACGTGTATGACTACTTGTGTAAAACAGGACTGCTTGGGGAAGCGGGGGATAGATAACTTAGGAAGTTGAGATGAACATATACACATTACTGTACATAAAATAGGTAATCAACAAACACCTCCTACTATATAGCACAGGAAACTCTACTCACTACTTTGTAATAACGTATGAGAGAAAAGAATCTGAAAAAGAATATCTATATAAAGTATTTTGATATATATATATAAAGAAAGAGAGAGAGAGAGAGAGAGAGAGAGAGAGAAACAGAGAGAGAGAGAGAGAGAGAGAGAGAGAGAGGGAGAGAGAGAGGGGGAGAGAGGGAGCGATTAGGACTGATTGTTAAATCTTTTGTTTTCCAGATACAAGGAAAAACAAAAACAAACAAACAAAACCCAATTTTCTTCTTTTATTTTTAAAGGGGGACGTCCATTTGGTAACTCATACCTCTGTCAGCAGGATAGAATCACTGATCTTTTTCTCCCTACTTTCCTTAATTCAGAAACTCTCAGTGAGGCTTCTTATTTCCCTGGCAATAGAGTTATTCGCATATGTTACTTGGAGGCCAAAATTATGTTTCCATAAAACGGGGATACACACTTGTGGATGTGAAATTCTGGTGCTACTCACTTCCCTTAGGGAGTTGTTCTTAATCTGAAAACTGGACTGCATCCCGAAGTTTTTTGAGTTCCCTCCAATATCTGGCTATGACTCTCTCCGTGAACGTTTGCCATTTTCTCCCACCCTTTTGACTTGGCATCACTGAGAACTAAAACGGCCCTTTGCCTGAAGCCCTGCAAACGGAAGCTAGAGAACTTGACGAAAACCTTAGAGAAACGGCCACAACGGCTCCTATGGAAAAAGTCCTCGTTCCTGTTTCTGTGAGAGCCACTCCGAAATTTGAACCAAACACCCGACGACATCATCAGAGTTATTTCAAACTTCTAAAGTTGCTTCGACCCTGACATCTAGATCTAGAAATCTCCTTGACTCAGACACACACACACACACACACACACACACACACACACACACACACACACACACACACACACACACACACACACACAGTCACCAGCTCAGCTTTAATATGTTCCAAGGAACTTTCAGAGGAGGGAACTGTTGGGCTCCAGAGTAGGCCACCCCAAAATGTGCCTCCATGCTCTATTGATTATTTTGAATTCAAGTGACTTAAGAACCGGCCAGCACAAGAGGGACACACTGGCCCTCCTTTCTGTCCTCCTGCGGAGGAAGATCTCAAGTGAAGACGTCTGCTTTCACGCGTGTCCATGATTCTCAAATGGTGTAGTGGGGTTTCCTGGGTTAGGAAAAGGAGGGGACTCCTTTTGCCTGGAAAAACGGCCTGTTTCTCACACATCCTCCTCCCATCCCTTCCTCTCTCCCTCCTTCCCTCCCTGCAGTTTGGAGGGGGCAGCCTAAGGGTGGGGGAAACTGGGGAAAGAAAAAAGAAAAAGCCATTCATTAAAGAGAAGCTCGAGGCAAAGTCAAACGCTCCGACTTGACCGGAGAGCTTTCTGCATTTGAATGGAGCGATTGAACGAGGCCCTGCCGAATGAATCGTCCGGACCTCCCCTCCCCCGCTCCTGGCAAAGGTCAGTCCAGGGGACTTAGGAAGGAGCGCTGGAGAAGGAACAGGGGTGGGGGTGGGGGTGGGGGCGGGAACAACAGACAATAGCCGCTGCCTGCCTGCCTGCCTGCCTGCCCGCCCGCCGGGCTGAGGCCTGAGGGCTGAGGGCCACCCTGGCTCCTGCAACACAATCCCTTCCAGGAAACTGCTGTGATGACTATTTGGCAGTGAATGATCAAATCTGAACTCTCTTGGCCTATTTCTGCAAAAGGCCCGAGTCTCAGCTACGACAGATTCTCTGGATTTCTTGGCACATGGACTGACCCTCAATCTCCCATCCTGTCAGATCCTCCTTTGTACACACACCTCCACTGGAAGGGTTCTTTGGCCTCGTCCAGAAAACGAACAAGCAAGAACAAACACACAAACAGACTGAATTGATGTGTTGGTATTTGTTGGAAAGAAACATGCTCCTCTCACACACCTGAGGGCAGGAAGCGAAGGCAGGTTCTCAGCAGGAGGGGGACGGGGAACCTGAACCGAGGTCGGTCAGCGGTCCCCCCCAACTTCTCTCCCAGGTCACGTGGGCCTCCCCTCCCCGCCTCTCTCTGCGCCCCCCTGACCTGGTTCTGATATTTCACTTGGGAAACTTCTCTAGGCCGACCGAGATGCCAGCTTGCTGTCCTGCTGCTTCATGTCCATCTCTACCAGCCGTGCCCAAAAGGCACGTGAAATCATGGACAGCAAATAGCGCCCCCAGAGCTGTGTGTGTGTGTGTGTGTGTGTGTGTGTGTGTGTGTGTGTGTGTGTGTGTGTGTGTGTGCGTGCGCGCGCGCCAATTTTCCAGGAAGCGGTGAGGGAGCAAAGGGAGGGCTGGGTGAAGGAATCCTGGGTGCCCGTCATCGCACACCCCGCAGAGCACCATTTATTTCTATCTCCATGTCTGAAAGACACTTAGTCCTCATTTCAGCAACTTGATGGTGATTCCCCTTCTAAATACGTGACAAAACCTATGAAGTACTGGACTCATTGAATCTGTCACTGCTAACAGGGCCCAAGGAGTTTTCAATCGATGGCAGGAAAAGCAATGATCCTAAACCTAAAACTGCCAAGAATTCCTATAGATGGAGTTATCATGGACCGACTTCTGGTGATACGTGCCATGGGGGCTCCCATTTGACAAACCGGAATGGGATAGGTAGACCCAGTCATCCCATGTTTTACCTCAAGCTGGAGAAGCAGAGAATATCATCTAAAAGCCTACCTTCATGGCGTCTCAGTGCTCAGGGCTCTTCCTTCTCGGGGATCTTGTGTTCTGTAGGGATAATTCACGTGCTGGGGCAGTAGGTTCCCAATATCAGCTTGTGAAATGGATTAAATGATGTCTTCCTTTTAAAAAGATAAAGATTATTTGGAAAAGTTATTAATAGTGAACACATGATGTTATCCTCTCTGATCTATAAACTAGAGTTGACCGTTGAACAACCAACATGGAGGGTTACGGGTGCCGAGCCCACGCACTGAAAATCCATGGATAACTGCACAGTCAGGGCCCTGTATCTGCGCTTCCACCTCCGGGGACTCAGCAACCACAGATCCTGCAGTGCCATAGTGCACGGCTATGGGAAACATCCACCTATGAGTCTCACACACACACACGCACACACGCACATGCACAGGTTTCAACTTTGTTGTGTTTATTCTTGTGGCCACTCATCCTTGACATGTGCGTGCATACCTATTTGGACAGTAATGTAACAGGTAACCCCCATCACTTGTGTTCTACTTTTTTACTGACCATTGAAACTTAGTTCCTGATTGACCCTAGGGTTTGTAATTATGTTTACAACTTCATAAAAATAGAAAGTCCCTCACTGATCGACAGCGAGTGTATGAAAGGAAAATTGACCCATTCTGACTCAGGGCAACATTTCCTGGTTTTGAAAGACACACACCCATTCGGTAGTGCTTACATATGTCCAAGCACTGATCCACTGAAGTGGGGTTGCTTTCTTTCTTGGTACCAAACTTTGCATTCTCAAAATACTTCGCCATCTACCTATTTATGCTGTAGATTTGTAGTAATAGACAATCTCCAAACGTCTGAACCTTGTCTCAATCGTGGGGCTCACACATTCTTTATAGAGTCAGTATATTCCCAGCATTCATTTCTTGATGTGAACTAGGTGAGGAATTTGCCATTGTGACGTTAGAATTGGCACCTCCTTGGTGTGAGGACACCAAGGGATAAGGGACCACTGAAGAATGTCCTTCCTTCACCATGCTGAGACTATTTTATTCAGTGTGAATCCTCTCATGTCCTACAAGTGCTGGCTCCATGGCGAATGGGATTCTCCCATGCATTGCATCGGATTTCTTCTACAGCGGTGATTGTGTGGTCTGGCCCAAGACGACCGCCGGCTGTCCTCCTAGTAAAGCTTGTGCTGCCTTCCCTACCGCGTCAGGGATGCATCCCACTCTGAGCTGTCTGTGTGTGTTGAGGCTGGAGCGCCAACTGAAGGTTCTTCCACCGTGGTTCCAGGCTTAGGGTTTCTCCCCACATGATTTTCTTCGGCTTAAAGAGGGTAATTTCTGGCTGAAGGCTCTACCTCACTGATCTCAGACACAGGGTTTCTGCTGTGTGTGACTTCTCTGGTGTTTACAAGGACGAGTGCACTGGGTAATGACTTACAAGATGTGTCAGGAAAACTACTTTCTCAGGGGAGTCTGCGGTGGGCATTACCTGCCCTTCTCCCCTAGTGGCCAGGCTTCTCTCCACACTGACTCGAATGAGCCTGGAGCCCACCTGGATTCAGGACTCTGGGAAATCCTCTTGCATCCTCCTCATCTCTCCTCCTGCTCCAGCTGTGAAAGCACATCTGATTGGTGCAGCCGATAACGTGTTTCGTGGGAAACATGGACCTGGATTTGGAGCCCTGCGTTGGAACCTGCGTGTGGTCTTCAGGTTCACGTCAGGAGGAGGAGCGAGGCGAAGGAACGTTAAAGAGCAGCACGGGGGGGGGGGGGGGGGGGGGAGGGCGTCCTGAGCACACGGGGAAGGGCGTCCTGAGCACACGGGGAAGGGCGTCCTGAGCACGGGGAAGTACGCCCAGCCCTTCCCCAGAGCAGGAGGGACGCTGACTTTGGGCTCAGGTATTCAGGAACTGTCTGCTGATGCTCAGGTCCCAGACCAGAAACAGACTGTGAAATCCTTTGTTTTTCTAACGAGGGTGAATCCATTGTTCCATAGTGGATCGAACATTATTTTCAAAAAACCATATTCAATAACATCAGCTCCCTCGGAAGGCCAACCACCCCCCACCCCACCCCCCAACCCCACCCCCCATCCCCATGAACTCTCTTTTAAAGGGAAAATGTCTGCTATGATGACGAGTGTTGTGCCAAACTCTGCCACGGTTTCAAGAGCAGAGGAGCTGGTTAGGAACTACCTATCACGTTGATCCATCCACTGGATGCAGGCGTGCCATGAGGTGAGTGTCCTGCACTGTTCTGAGTGTTAGATATGGAGCAGAAAGGAAGACGTGTGATTGTGGCCAGAAATTGTCCATCCTGGTGGGATCCTGAAAAAAAAAAAATTAAAAAGAAAGAAAGAAAGAAAGAAGCACATCCCCTTCAGGCAGATGTGGATGCTCTGTAAGTGTATAGGCATCGGCGTGGTGGGGGGCAGAATACGCAAAGCTCCTCTGGGTAATCTTTTATCAGATAAATGGCTGTGGACAGACTCACCCATGGACACCAGATAACTGAGGTCCTCCAGCAGCACAGCTCTAGACAGCATCCCCTGGAATTTGCTCATCAGGGCGCACTCTTCCTGGGTGAAGGTCGCACACACCCTTGAGACTCACTGATATTTAAAGACATGGTGGATATTCTGGCTCGGCCTGCGCCATCCCCACAATGTCCAAAAGTGACGGTCGAGATGACAAAACCGGAGAAAGACAGGTGTGTCTATCGCAAGCTCAGACACTGTTTGAGGTGCAGTTGACTATTCCCCTGGGTTGACTTGGCACGTGCCTTTCAGATGCATCACGGAGATACGCACACTCCTGACTCAGGGTGACCTCATCGCAAGGGGATATGACATGAGGGGCGTTGAGCAATAACCCGGACCTTCCACACACACACACACACACACACACACACACACACACACGCACACGCACACGCACACGCACACGCACACGCACACACACACCCCACCCCCACCCCCCCACCCCCCCCCCCCACACACAAAAGAGGCTCGCGGGAGTAAAAGATTAACGTTACCTCTGTTGACACCCACGACTGTACCTAGTTGTCACGAGACAGGAAGCTCAACTGTACATTTAACCCTTATCTGTTCCTGTGCTTTCTTGCAGAAAATCCTCGTGCGCTTCTTTCGCCTCGTGGAAGCGCTTGCTATTCCCCATAGGTAGCCACCGTGGAACCAGCTGCTGCTGATCCAAGAATGTGGAGGATTTCCGGAAATGATCAGTGATCCCGAGACAGACTCTCCCTTCCGTGATCAAAGCGACTCGACTCGGGGAGCTGTCTCTCGCCTCCCCCCCACCCCCCCCCCCACATCCCCCCCCACCCCCCCACCCCGCACACCGCCTTCTCCCTTGTGTACAAGCTATGTCTTTCAATTAAAACGTTTTGCCTTGTTAGCCTTAGAGTCTTGTGGAAGCGATCTTCATTTCTATGGTACTGCTGTGCAAGAATCTGGAAAGGGCCCGGTAACGGGTATGTCTGTAGCTCCCTCCTAGAGCTGGCCTGTGTCTACGTACGGATCCGAGTGCCACAGTTAACTTGTGAAAGAGCTCTCTTGAACTGGCTTAGAAGGAAGCACTCCCGAATTCAGTCCACTAGAAAGGGACCCGCCCGAAGGTTTTTGCAAGTTCACGTGATCTAGGATGAACCCTTCAGCCGAGATATAGCCAAGGTCAAGGGATGGGTTTTATGAAACTAGGCAGGTCTTTAGCGTGATCAGCATTCGAGGTCAACCTTTTCTTCTATCTACGTCGACCCCAAATCCAATAAGTTCACGGGAGTGAACCGAATTCGTCAGCAAGAAAAAGAACTTGGGGGGTGATGGCTGACGTCGTCTAAAGTCTCAGGAGATGTTCACGGGTCATCTCATCGTCATGGGATTTAGAACAAGTGATTTCGATAGCTCTAGGTGGAGGAACTCCTTAAGAAAGGTTATGTGTTGTGGTATGTATGTCTACTTAAAAACAGTTTCTCCCAGACCTTTGGGGTCACTTTAGAAACTTTAGAGTTGGCATAAGTGGAATGATGGGGAATTCGTGGAACGTCTAGATCGTTTCCAGAGATAACCTATGGAAACGTTCTTGGCTCAACAAGTCTCAGTGGACCTACTTCTGTCTCCTTATTACAGAAGGAACTGTAAAACTCAAACTAACTGTAAAACTAAAGATGTTTCGATGTATGACTCCACACCTCTGGCATCACTTTGGGGGAAAGAAATTTTGAAAAAGTGACGCTGTGTGAAAATGTATGCTTCTAGACATGATGGAATGGAATCATCCATTTGCCGGTCCAGAAACACTGGTGTCACGGACCCCGTTCACCGTGGCTTCCTAGTTCCTGTTCATGACCGATTCAGGTTTCTAAGCGTTCTGAATTCTGATTGTCTTTTTCTTGTTTTCTTCTCCATTCTTGTCTCAAAGAACTTTACGTTCCAAAAATATATTTTACCTACCAAATCACAGATTGTCCGTTTGTTACAAAAACTTTTAGGTTGAGAGATTTTCTCTTTCTTTCTTTCTTTTTCTTTCTTTCTTTCTTTCTTTTTCTTTCTTTCTTTCTTTTTCTTTCTTTCTTTCTTTCTTTCTTTCTTTCTTTCTTTCTTTCTTTCTTTCTTTTTCTTTCTTTTCTTTTCTTCTCTCTCTCTCTCTCTCTCTCTCCCTCTCTCTCTCTCTCTCTCTTTCTTTCTTTCTTCCCCCAAGTCTGTGCATTGTGTT
>NW_028123121.1:7500-12500 GCF_965194805.1 Balaenoptera borealis | reverse complement strand
CCTGATCTCTTTGCTGGTATGGTTTGGTGTGGTCTTGGTGGGACTACGGTTCGTTGTCGATACTTACCGCATTCCACACACCCCCCCCACCCCACCCCCACGCACACGCACACGCTCGCACTCAGAGTGTTGCATTGTGTAGATGTACCGGAACTCAGTTTCTTTAGTGGATGGCTATGGACTCCACCCTCGCCCCCTGCCCCCCCCCCCCACCCGCCCGCATTCCCCCAACCCCCGCCTGCCTCACCCCCCCCCACCCCCGCCCGTGATTGTGGTCAGTCCATTTTGAAATCCATGTTCTCGTGACCGCAAGTGCATTTTCCCCCACCCACGCACCCACGTGTTGTCTTTGGACTTTGTCGCCGTCTAGGCACAGATAGATGTTTATTTCCACTTGTATGGGGGTCAGAGTGTATCCTTCCTTTCCTTTCTAGCTTCTGGGCTTTGCGTGTCTGCTTCCGAAAGACCTCCTCCGTTCGAGAAAGGATGAATTCCTGCGTTGTTCTCTGAGCGCTGGCCTGGTTTCGGTTTGCCAGTCCCCGCCTTCCCTCCCTCCCTCCCTCCCTCCGTCCGGGCAGCCGGGGATCTTGCTCGTGCCCCTCTGGGCAGCCCGTGCCAGCCTCCCCGGGCACCGCCGGCGTCTCCGTGGGATTTCCCCCCGCCCAGGAATCGCGTGGGGAGTGCGTCTCCTCCGAGGCAGCCTCCCGGCGACATCTTCCCGGCTTCCCCCGCCCCCCCACCCCGTCTGCTGCCGGGGTCGCGCCGTGTCGTGCCGACCCGGGAGCTAGCTCCGAGACGGACGCCTCGGGGCCGCGCCAGACGCCCGCCGCCTCGCCCCGGGCTGAGCTCGGGCGTTTGGGCGGCCCGGCGGCGCTGCAGCGTCCTCGGTGGCCGGCCGGCGACCGGGATCCGGCCCGGGGACGTTGGAGCCGGTTGTCGGGAGCCACCTGGCGGCCGCTTTTATATTGTCCCTTGTCTCTGGAGCTTCGGCGGCGACCTTCGTGAGGGCTGTGACTCGGCCGCCGGGCCCGAGGCAGAGTTCCGGGAGCCAGGCGACGCTGGTGGCGACTGTCCCGGTGGCGCCCAGGCGTGGGCGCCTCCTGCTGTCGCTTGAGATTGGGCGTGCAGGTCTGTGAGGGTGTGACCGTCGCCGCGCTCTCGAGCCGGCTTGAGGGACCGCCTGGCCTGGTCGACCAGCATCCGACCGCGCCCCTCCGGCCGCGGGGACCGACCCGGCCATCCGACCCGACCTGGGCCGGGCCGCCGCAGTGGGAAGGGAGAGGGTCTTTCGCGCCCTCCGGAGCGCCTGTGGATGGATGGGCGGTCGGGCCTTCTCCTGGCTCACCCTTTGGAGCGTTCGTTCCCCGACCCCCTCCCCACCCCCTCCCTCCCCGGGTCCCCACAGCGCCCCGCTCCGGAGGTGGGGACCGGCCCGGGCCCGTGCGTTTAGGCCGGTGGAGGGCGCGACGGGCTCGGTGGTGGGCGCGCGTGGGTCCCGGTGGTCGGATTCATTCTGACCGATGTTTTTCCGAGTCGGACGCCAGAGGTGGGGACCGGACCGGCCTGGGCCGCGAGGGGTGACCCGGAGAGACCGGCACGGGCCAACACGGGTGCGGTCCCTCGTGGGCTCCGGTCGCCTGGGAGGCGCCTCCCTGGGAAAATGTTTCCAAGTCCCCCTGGGTCCGGGGACGTGGACGGACCGGGCCCTGCTCGCGCGGGTGGCCGGGCCGGGGAGGGGAGGGCGCACCCGGCCCTTCAGCGTGCCCACGTGGGTCCCGGTCGGCGGACGCGACTTTTTCTCACCCTGCCCCGCCCCCTCCTCCACCGCGAGTCCCGGCCGGGGGGTGGGGACCGGCCCGAGCCGTACTGGGTGGCCCGGATAGGGCGGCCTGGGCCCGGGCGCGGTCCCTCGTGGGGCCCGCTCGTCGGAGGCGGCCGAGTGGGATATTTCTTTTTCTCTAACCAAGTCCTCGCCCGGAGAGAGACTCGGAGGGACCGGTACCTGCCCGCGCGGGCGAACCGGGGAGGGCGACCCCGGCCCGCTCGCTGCCTCTCCCACGTTTTCCCGCCCCTCCCGCCCCGCCCCCACTTTGCCACCACGCTCCTCGGGTCGACCAGGTGGCCCCGAGGGCTCCGGGACTGGTGTGGATGGGGAAGGGTTGGGGACAGGTGGCGGGACCGAGGTCCCGGGGACCCCCCCTGCGATTCGTGGATGGGCCCCGCTGCCGGGCGTCGTGATTTTTTTCGCCCGAAATGGGCCTTTTTTGCCACCAGATAGGTGCTGACACGGTCTTCCCTGGCGTCTGTCGCTGAGGACTTTGGGACTCCGGACGCATGCAGGGCTCTGGGCTTGGGACTGCCGCCTGGCACCCGAACCGGCCCTTGCCGCTTGAGCCGCCCGCCTGGGCCTGCGCGCCGGCTCTCGTGTGTGCGCCCGGCTGACCCGGCCCGCGGTGCCGCCTCCGGTCTCTGGCTCACCCGAGGGCGGCGGGGCGAGGTGGCGCGTGGGTCTTCTACCCCGTGTGACTCCCACCCCCCGCCGCAGGCACCCGGTGGTGGCTGAGACGACCCCACCCCGCAGGCTCCGTGCCACGTGTCAGGCGTTCTCCTCGCGGGGTCGTCGGCCACTGTTGCCTGAGAGCCAGAAAAGGAGGTGGGGGGGCTGCCTGCCTGCCTGCCTGCCTGCCTGCCTGCCTGCCTGCCTGCCGGTGAGGCTGAAGCAGGCTCCTCGGATGATGGTCCTCACCGTGCCCCTCTCCTTCGGGACTTTCTGGCCCCTGGCTCGCTGGATTGACTGATCGATGTGGTGCTGTCGCGCTCTCCTGGGCCGGACCTAAGTCGCGCCAGACGAGGGACGGACGTTCCTGGCGAACGGGACCGCTCTTCTCGTTCTGTCCGCGGGCCCCTCGCCTCTCTTTTCACGCCCTCCCGGCCTGTCGAGGGGGTGTGTGGAAGGGCAGGGGTGGTGGTCTCCGGCCCTGACCCTCGGTCTCCTGCCCCCTGCCTCACGGGGCGGGCGGGTCCGTGGTCCTCGGACGCAGCAGACACTCTCGCTTCGCCTCCTTGGCGTGTGCCTCGCGAGCGGTCCTCCCCGCGTCGGTGGGGGGGGGCCGTCCCGCCGCTGCGCTGCGCGCCCCTGCTGGCGCGTGAGCGTGCCTTGCTTGGCCGTCGGTGGTGCCCCTGGAGCGCTCCAGGTTGTCCCTCAGGTGCCCGAGGCCGAGCGGTGGTGTCGTTCCCTTTTCCCAGCGTGCTCCTCGGGTCCCCGCCGCGGTGGTGTGTCCCCTGAGTGGCTCTCTTGGCGGGGGTCGAGACGGTAAGGGAGGCGTGCCTCTGTTCCCCCCCTCGGTGGGGGGCCGGGTGCCGCCTCGTCGCGGTCGTCCTCCCACGGCTGTGCGGTGGGGGGGATCGTGTTGGGTCGGGGGGCGGCTGAGGTTGTGCCCCCGGCTGCGGCCGCGAGCGCTCCTGTGAGCCGTGTGCTTACCCATACCGCAGACCCCCCCCCCCACACACACACCCCGTCCATTCGTGGACTGGGCGGCTTGTGGAGCCGCCTCCGCGGGCCCAAAGGGGAGACGATGGGTGGGGGATGATGCACCCTCGGTGAGAAAGCCTTCTCTAGCGATCCGAGAGGGAGCCTTGGGGTACCGGACCCCCCAGCCGCTGCCCCTCCCAAGCGTGCAGTCGCCACGGTGGCGTCTGCCAGAGCACGTGGGCAGAGCCCCTCGCCTTCGCGGGAGGGCTTGCGCCGGCCCCGCGGTGGGGCCGTGCGCCGCTCTTTGCCTACCGCGGCCCGCGCCTCCCCCCTCTGAGTCGGGGGAGGGTCCCGCCAGGCCGGCGTCCGGCGTGGGGCCGCGTGTGCGTGTGTGCGTGTGCGTGTGCGGTGACCCCCGTGGTGAGCTCAAGGGGGCGGGGACGCCCGGACGTCCCGACTCCCCAGTCCCGCAGCCACGAGGAGCCCGTCGCGCCTGCCCGCACCGCGAGTCGCAGCCGGCGGCGGTGTGTGGGCGCGGTGCGGGTCGCCTCGCTCGGGAGCGTTGCCCTGGGGCGCGAGCCCCGGCGGTCGGACTTGGATGAAGGCGGACCTGGCGGGGACAGAGGGGTTGAGTTTGGGTGGACGGGTTCCTCCGTGGCACGCGGGGGAGACCGTCGCACGCAGGGCCTGGCGGCGGGGCCGGGTCGCGGGGAGGCCCCAGGGTGGCTGGGGCCGGCCGGCGTCTCAGGCGTCGTGGGACCGCCCTCGTGTGTGTGGCGGTGGGACCCCGCGCTTGTTTTCCTGGTGGCCCGGTCGTGTCTCGGCCCTTCCTCTCCCTGGGCAGCGCCCCGTGCCTCTGCCCCGCGGCCCTCGCCGTGTGTGCGTGCCGCCCCCTCCCCGTCGCCGCCGGCCCTCCCACGACCCCCCAACCCCCACGTCCCCTTCCCCGTCTGGGACCGAGCCGGCCTCGCCCTCGTGAGGGTGTCGCCCCCCCCGGCCGCCTCGGCCGGCGGCGTCCCCGGGTGGAGTGCTCACGGTTCCTGAGGCGGGGAAGTCGGGCGCGGCGGAGGTGTGTGTGGGGTCCTGCGGGGCGGCCGGTGTGCGCGCGGGAGAGTGTTCTTGCGGGCCGGCCGCGGCTCGTGGGTGTTTGGCGGTGGTGGTCGCGAGCCCCGTGAGGGGGGCCCCTGGGGGGGCCGAGGAGGCCAGTCGGCGTCCTGGGTGCCGCGGGACCGCCCCTGCGCTGGAGGCCTCTGGCGGTGAGACCCCGTGTCGTGCCCCGGCGGCCGACTCGCGTCCGGGCCCTTAGGCCCGGCCCCCGGGCCCCTGGGCCCCCTCGCGGCGGCGCGCGGCCGCCCCCTCCCGCCACGGCCTCTGTGACGTCGTCGCCGCGTCTGCGCGTCGGCGGCTGAGCCAGCCGCGCCTCGTCGGCCCTCTCTCCCGTCCGTCCACCCGCCTCGTCCATCGCGTCTGCCGACCCCCGGGCCGCGTCCCGGTGTGTTTCGCTCCCCGAGCCTGCCGCGGCTCCGCT
>NW_028123122.1:0-232383 GCF_965194805.1 Balaenoptera borealis | reverse complement strand
GATGTCTCCTTACTTTTGTTGGATTTTTAAATTTAATTTTTATTTTTTATTGGAGTAATTTTCCACTGTGTACGTCGTGGACCACTTCTACTTTGTGCATTCCTCGGTTGATGGACATTTTCTTTGCTTCCAAGTGTTGGCTATGGTAAATATTGTTGGAGTGCAGGATTGCCAGCCTGTGACTTTTCGATTCTCATTTTCTCAGGTGATAGGCCCAGCAGTGGGTGTGATTGATTGACTGGTAGCACCGTGTTACCCTTTTCAAAGCACCTTCTTTGTGTTTTCATTAGTGGCTCTTACCACGTCCCCCTTAGAATCGAGGGTACGCATTTCTCCACAATCGCTTCAGCATTTATTGTTTGCAGCATTTATGCTAATGGCCCTTCTGGCTGCTGTGAGCTGATAGGTTTTTGTAATTTGGGTTTGCATGTCTTTGAAAATTCGTAAAACTCATCATTTTTCTCCACCGTTTTCTTTTCTGTTAAAAAAAAGGAAACAATTGGGAGTACAATAGAACTCTTGAAATTGTGTTCTTGGAAGGTTGACCTCTTTTGAAATTTTTGGTCGATTTTGCACCCCAGAATTTTTTTAGAAAGCAGGTGTCTTTTACCGAACTGCAAGTTTGGTGAATATTTAGTGACCTTTAGCAATGGGTTTAAAGCTGCTGTTGTGGGAAGTGGCCTCAAGCAGGCAGCATATCTCCATTCCCATATCTGGCTACTAGGGCAGCAGAGCCTTTCTGGAAGTCGTGTTCCTAGTTTGTAAATTACATTGGAATGTGCATGGAGAAAGCCCCATAAGTTTATGTCTCATTATTTCTTCTTGGTTTTAAAATTTTTTTTAATTGGGGTAAAGCTTAGAATATTGTTTGTCCTAGGTGTACACAATCTGGTTCGTTTGTACATTATATATGTCTATTCAAGTACAGATCCTCTTCCCATGTAAAATGTTACTGAGGGTTCCGCAGACCTCCCTTGCTATATGGTTGGTCTTTTTGAGATATGTATATAATATGTGTTTGTATACATATAGTAACACTAATCTTAATTTATCCATTCCCCCCACCTTTCCTTTTAGATGCGCATAGTTTGTTTTCTAAGTCTGTGAGTGTCTTTCTCTGTGGAAATATGTTCCTTTGTGTCAGTTATTAGATAACGCCTATAAGGGATATCATAGAATATAGGTCTTTTGCTTTCCGACTTACCTCATGTTTCGTGATTATCTCCAGACTCATTTGTGGTGCCTCAGCGAGCAGTGGTTCATTGGTTTCCATGGCTATTATTCCATTGTGTACATGGACCACTTCTTCTTTATCCATTCACCTGTTGTTGGACATTTCGATTGCTCCACTGTCTTGGCTATTGTGAATAAGGCTGCACTGCAGCTTTTGCGGCCTGTGTCTTCTCGATTCTTGTCTTCTCAGGTGAGAGGTCCAATGGTGCGCCTGCTGTGTTCAATGGTACCTGCAGTTTTACTTTTAAACACAGCTCCTTTCTGTTCTCATTATTGGCTGTTACCCCTTCACGTCTCACCAGCAGGTAGAGTGTACACAGTTCTCAAAAACCCCTTCAACATTTATTGTTCGTAGACTTTTGGCTGATGGTAAGTCGACTGGTGTAAGTTGAAACTTTTTGTAGATTAGATTGCATGGGTCTAACACTCCCTGAGGTTGAGCTTTTATCCATTTTCCTTTTTTTAAAAGAGCGTGAGTAAAACTTAACTCTTCATACTCTCTTCTTGAAACATTTGCCTGTTTTGAATTGTTTTGTCCATTCCCTCCTTCAGCACAATTTTTTAGGGCAGGTGTCCTTTACAGCCCTGAGTCCTTGGGAATGTTAAGTGACCATTAGCTGTGAGTTTAAAGCTGTTCTTGCAGGAAACGGCCACAAGGTGGCAGCATTTCCCCTTTACCAAATTTGGTTACTAGGGAAACAGAGCCTTAATGGAAGTGGTGTTCTAGGTTGTAAATTAGAATGGAATGTGCCAGGGAAAAGCCCTTTAAGTTTATGTCTCATTACTTCTTGTTCATATTTGTAATTTACTTTTTATTGTTTATCCCAGCAAATATGATTACAATGGTTTGTTTGTTCTAGGTGTGCAAGATGTGGTTCTTTCACACATATACATGTATCTATACTTCCTCGCATCCTTTTCGCATGTAGGTTATGACACAATGTTGAGTAGTCTTCCCCTGGTCTTCCGTACGTCTTTGGTGGTCATATATTTCACATGGTTTGTATATCTCTGTTAACCCCAACATGGTAATGTATCCAATCCTCATCCCTTTCTATGTGGTGAACCATAAGTTTTTAATGAATCTGTGATTGCCTTTCTCTGTGGAAATATCTTCATTGGTATCAATTTTTAAGTAACTCTTAAAAGTGATATGATAGGATATGTGTCTTTTGCTTTCTCACTTACTACACGTGGCGTGATTACGTCTAGACTCATCTGTGGTGCTACAAATGGCATTGTTTCATTTTTTCACTAGCGAATATTCCATCTCTACATGGAGGAGTTCTTCCTTGTCCACCCATCTGTTGGTGGACTTTTTGGTTACTTCCATATCTTGGCTATTGTAATACTGTGCCATGCAGGTTTGCCTGCCTGTGTCTTTCCAATTCTCTCTTCTTAGGTTATACGTCGAGGAGTGGGCCTGCTGGATCATATGGTAGCTCAATGTTTACCTTTTTAAGGCACCTCCATTCTGTTCTCATTCGTGGCCCTTTCCAAGTTACGTCCCCTTTGAAGTTGAGGGTATGCATTTCTCCACAACACCTTCAGCATTTATTGTTTGTAGTTTTCTTGCTGATGGTTATTCTGACAAGTGTGAGCTGATACCTCTCTGTGGTTGAATTCGAATGTGCCACATAATCTGTTGAAATTGAGCTTTAAGGCATGTCCTTTTCTATGTTTCAAGCTGTGGTTACCCCTTAGTTCTTCAAAGTGTTCTCTTTAAGTATGTGTCACATTTTGAAATGTTTTGGCCTTTACCTCCCTCAAGACATTTTGAGGGCCTGTTTCATTTACAGTTCTGCAGTACTTGTTCCTATGAAGTGACCATTAGCACAGGCTTTAAAGCTGCTTTTGCAGGTAACTGCCAGAGGGCGGCAGCCTTTCTATGTCCCCCACCCTGGTAACTAGGGAAAAGCCTTGCGGCCTGTGGTGTTTCTCGGTTATAAATTAGAGTGGAGTGTGCCCGGACAAACCCACACAAGCTGATGTCTCCTTACTTTTGTTGGATTTTTAAATTTAATTTTTATTTTTTATTGGAGTAATTTTCCACTGTGTACGTGGACCACTTCTACTTTGTGCATTCCTCGGTTGATGGACATTTTCTTTGCTTCCAAGTGTTGGCTATGGTAAATATTGTTGGAGTGCAGGATTGCCAGCCTGTGACTTTTCGATTCTCATTTTCTCAGGTGATAGGCCCAGCAGTGGGTGTGATTGATTGACTGGTAGCACCGTGTTACCCTTTTCAAAGCACCTTCTTTGTGTTTTCATTAGTGGCTCTTACCACGTCCCCCTTAGAATCGAGGGTACGCATTTCTCCACAATCGCTTCAGCATTTATTGTTTGCAGCATTTATGCTAATGGCCCTTCTGGCTGCTGTGAGCTGATAGGTTTTTGTAATTTGGGTTTGCATGTCTTTGAAAATTCGTAAAACTCATCATTTTTCTCCACCGTTTTCTTTTCTGTTAAAAAAAAGGAAACAATTGGGAGTACAATAGAACTCTTGAAATTGTGTTCTTGGAAGGTTGACCTCTTTTGAAATTTTTGGTCGATTTTGCACCCCAGAATTTTTTTAGAAAGCAGGTGTCTTTTACCGAACTGCAAGTTTGGTGAATATTTAGTGACCTTTAGCAATGGGTTTAAAGCTGCTGTTGTGGGAAGTGGCCTCAAGCAGGCAGCATATCTCCATTCCCATATCTGGCTACTAGGGCAGCAGAGCCTTTCTGGAAGTCGTGTTCCTAGTTTGTAAATTACATTGGAATGTGCATGGAGAAAGCCCCATAAGTTTATGTCTCATTATTTCTTCTTGGTTTTAAAATTTTTTTTAATTGGGGTAAAGCTTAGAATATTGTTTGTCCTAGGTGTACACAATCTGGTTCGTTTGTACATTATATATGTCTATTCAAGTACAGATCCTCTTCCCATGTAAAATGTTACTGAGGGTTCCGCAGACCTCCCTTGCTATATGGTTGGTCTTTTTGAGATATGTATATAATATGTGTTTGTATACATATAGTAACACTAATCTTAATTTATCCATTCCCCCCACCTTTCCTTTTAGATGCGCATAGTTTGTTTTCTAAGTCTGTGAGTGTCTTTCTCTGTGGAAATATGTTCCTTTGTGTCAGTTATTAGATAACGCCTATAAGGGATATCATAGAATATAGGTCTTTTGCTTTCCGACTTACCTCATGTTTCGTGATTATCTCCAGACTCATTTGTGGTGCCTCAGCGAGCAGTGGTTCATTGGTTTCCATGGCTATTATTCCATTGTGTACATGGACCACTTCTTCTTTATCCATTCACCTGTTGTTGGACATTTCGATTGCTCCACTGTCTTGGCTATTGTGAATAAGGCTGCACTGCAGCTTTTGCGGCCTGTGTCTTCTCGATTCTTGTCTTCTCAGGTGAGAGGTCCAATGGTGCGCCTGCTGTGTTCAATGGTACCTGCAGTTTTACTTTTAAACACAGCTCCTTTCTGTTCTCATTATTGGCTGTTACCCCTTCACGTCTCACCAGCAGGTAGAGTGTACACAGTTCTCAAAAACCCCTTCAACATTTATTGTTCGTAGACTTTTGGCTGATGGTAAGTCGACTGGTGTAAGTTGAAACTTTTTGTAGATTAGATTGCATGGGTCTAACACTCCCTGAGGTTGAGCTTTTATCCATTTTCCTTTTTTTTAAAAGAGCGTGAGTAAAACTTAACTCTTCATACTCTCTTCTTGAAACATTTGCCTGTTTTGAATTGTTTTGTCCATTCCCTCCTTCAGCACAATTTTTTAGGGCAGGTGTCCTTTACAGCCCTGAGTCCTTGGGAATGTTAAGTGACCATTAGCTGTGAGTTTAAAGCTGTTCTTGCAGGAAACGGCCACAAGGTGGCAGCATTTCCCCTTTACCAAATTTGGTTACTAGGGAAACAGAGCCTTAATGGAAGTGGTGTTCTAGGTTGTAAATTAGAATGGAATGTGCCAGGGAAAAGCCCTTTAAGTTTATGTCTCATTACTTCTTGTTCATATTTGTAATTTACTTTTTATTGTTTATCCCAGCAAATATGATTACAATGGTTTGTTTGTTCTAGGTGTGCAAGATGTGGTTCTTTCACACATATACATGTATCTATACTTCCTCGCATCCTTTTCGCATGTAGGTTATGACACAATGTTGAGTAGTCTTCCCCTGGTCTTCCGTACGTCTTTGGTGGTCATATATTTCACATGGTTTGTATATCTCTGTTAACCCCAACATGGTAATGTATCCAATCCTCATCCCTTTCTATGTGGTGAACCATAAGTTTTTAATGAATCTGTGATTGCCTTTCTCTGTGGAAATATCTTCATTGGTATCAATTTTTAAGTAACTCTTAAAAGTGATATGATAGGATATGTGTCTTTTGCTTTCTCACTTACTACACGTGGCGTGATTACGTCTAGACTCATCTGTGGTGCTACAAATGGCATTGTTTCATTTTTTCACTAGCGAATATTCCATCTCTACATGGAGGAGTTCTTCCTTGTCCACCCATCTGTTGGTGGACTTTTTGGTTACTTCCATATCTTGGCTATTGTAATACTGTGCCATGCAGGTTTGCCTGCCTGTGTCTTTCCAATTCTCTCTTCTTAGGTTATACGTCGAGGAGTGGGCCTGCTGGATCATATGGTAGCTCAATGTTTACCTTTTTAAGGCACCTCCATTCTGTTCTCATTCGTGGCCCTTTCCAAGTTACGTCCCCTTTGAAGTTGAGGGTATGCATTTCTCCACAACACCTTCAGCATTTATTGTTTGTAGTTTTCTTGCTGATGGTTATTCTGACAAGTGTGAGCTGATACCTCTCTGTGGTTGAATTCGAATGTGCCACATAATCTGTTGAAATTGAGCTTTAAGGCATGTCCTTTTCTATGTTTCAAGCTGTGGTTACCCCTTAGTTCTTCAAAGTGTTCTCTTTAAGTATGTGTCACATTTTGAAATGTTTTGGCCTTTACCTCCCTCAAGACATTTTGAGGGCCTGTTTCATTTACAGTTCTGCAGTACTTGTTCCTATGAAGTGACCATTAGCACAGGCTTTAAAGCTGCTTTTGCAGGTAACTGCCAGAGGGCGGCAGCCTTTCTATGTCCCCCACCCTGGTAACTAGGGAAAAGCCTTGCGGCCTGTGGTGTTTCTCGGTTATAAATTAGAGTGGAGTGTGCCCGGACAAACCCACACAAGCTGATGTCTCCTTACTTTTGTTGGATTTTTAAATTTAATTTTTATTTTTTATTGGAGTAATTTTCCACTGTGTACGTGGACCACTTCTACTTTGTGCATTCCTCGGTTGATGGACATTTTCTTTGCTTCCAAGTGTTGGCTATGGTAAATATTGTTGGAGTGCAGGATTGCCAGCCTGTGACTTTTCGATTCTCATTTTCTCAGGTGATAGGCCCAGCAGTGGGTGTGATTGATTGACTGGTAGCACCGTGTTACCCTTTTCAAAGCACCTTCTTTGTGTTTTCATTAGTGGCTCTTACCACGTCCCCCTTAGAATCGAGGGTACGCATTTCTCCACAATCGCTTCAGCATTTATTGTTTGCAGCATTTATGCTAATGGCCCTTCTGGCTGCTGTGAGCTGATAGGTTTTTGTAATTTGGGTTTGCATGTCTTTGAAAATTCGTAAAACTCATCATTTTTCTCCACCGTTTTCTTTTCTGTTAAAAAAAAGGAAACAATTGGGAGTACAATAGAACTCTTGAAATTGTGTTCTTGGAAGGTTGACCTCTTTTGAAATTTTTGGTCGATTTTGCACCCCAGAATTTTTTTAGAAAGCAGGTGTCTTTTACCGAACTGCAAGTTTGGTGAATATTTAGTGACCTTTAGCAATGGGTTTAAAGCTGCTGTTGTGGGAAGTGGCCTCAAGCAGGCAGCATATCTCCATTCCCATATCTGGCTACTAGGGCAGCAGAGCCTTTCTGGAAGTCGTGTTCCTAGTTTGTAAATTACATTGGAATGTGCATGGAGAAAGCCCCATAAGTTTATGTCTCATTATTTCTTCTTGGTTTTAAAATTTTTTTTAATTGGGGTAAAGCTTAGAATATTGTTTGTCCTAGGTGTACACAATCTGGTTCGTTTGTACATTATATATGTCTATTCAAGTACAGATCCTCTTCCCATGTAAAATGTTACTGAGGGTTCCGCAGACCTCCCTTGCTATATGGTTGGTCTTTTTGAGATATGTATATAATATGTGTTTGTATACATATAGTAACACTAATCTTAATTTATCCATTCCCCCCACCTTTCCTTTTAGATGCGCATAGTTTGTTTTCTAAGTCTGTGAGTGTCTTTCTCTGTGGAAATATGTTCCTTTGTGTCAGTTATTAGATAACGCCTATAAGGGATATCATAGAATATAGGTCTTTTGCTTTCCGACTTACCTCATGTTTCGTGATTATCTCCAGACTCATTTGTGGTGCCTCAGCGAGCAGTGGTTCATTGGTTTCCATGGCTATTATTCCATTGTGTACATGGACCACTTCTTCTTTATCCATTCACCTGTTGTTGGACATTTCGATTGCTCCACTGTCTTGGCTATTGTGAATAAGGCTGCACTGCAGCTTTTGCGGCCTGTGTCTTCTCGATTCTTGTCTTCTCAGGTGAGAGGTCCAATGGTGCGCCTGCTGTGTTCAATGGTACCTGCAGTTTTACTTTTAAACACAGCTCCTTTCTGTTCTCATTATTGGCTGTTACCCCTTCACGTCTCACCAGCAGGTAGAGTGTACACAGTTCTCAAAAACCCCTTCAACATTTATTGTTCGTAGACTTTTGGCTGATGGTAAGTCGACTGGTGTAAGTTGAAACTTTTTGTAGATTAGATTGCATGGGTCTAACACTCCCTGAGGTTGAGCTTTTATCCATTTTCCTTTTTTTTAAAAGAGCGTGAGTAAAACTTAACTCTTCATACTCTCTTCTTGAAACATTTGCCTGTTTTGAATTTTTTTGTCCATTCCCTCCTTCAGCACAATTTTTTAGGGCAGGTGTCCTTTACAGCCCTGAGTCCTTGGGAATGTTAAGTGACCATTAGCTGTGAGTTTAAAGCTGTTCTTGCAGGAAACGGCCACAAGGTGGCAGCATTTGCCCTTTACCAAATTTGGTTACTAGGGAAACAGAGCCTTAATGGAAGTGGTGTTCTAGGTTGTAAATTAGAATGGAATGTGCCAGGGAAAAGCCCTTTAAGTTTATGTCTCATTACTTCTTGTTCATATTTGTAATTTACTTTTTATTGTTTATCCCAGCAAATATGATTACAATGGTTTGTTTGTTCTAGGTGTGCAAGATGTGGTTCTTTCACACATATACATGTATCTATACTTCCTCGCATCCTTTTCGCATGTAGGTTATGACACAATGTTGAGTAGTCTTCCCCTGGTCTTCCGTACGTCTTTGGTGGTCATATATTTCACATGGTTTGTATATCTCTGTTAACCCCAACATGGTAATGTATCCAATCCTCATCCCTTTCTATGTGGTGAACCATAAGTTTTTAATGAATCTGTGATTGCCTTTCTCTGTGGAAATATCTTCATTGGTATCAATTTTTAAGTAACTCTTAAAAGTGATATGATAGGATATGTGTCTTTTGCTTTCTCACTTACTACACGTGGCGTGATTACGTCTAGACTCATCTGTGGTGCTACAAATGGCATTGTTTCATTTTTTCACTAGCGAATATTCCATCTCTACATGGAGGAGTTCTTCCTTGTCCACCCATCTGTTGGTGGACTTTTTGGTTACTTCCATATCTTGGCTATTGTAATACTGTGCCATGCAGGTTTGCCTGCCTGTGTCTTTCCAATTCTCTCTTCTTAGGTTATACGTCGAGGAGTGGGCCTGCTGGATCATATGGTAGCTCAATGTTTACCTTTTTAAGGCACCTCCATTCTGTTCTCATTCGTGGCCCTTTCCAAGTTACGTCCCCTTTGAAGTTGAGGGTATGCATTTCTCCACAACACCTTCAGCATTTATTGTTTGTAGTTTTCTTGCTGATGGTTATTCTGACAAGTGTGAGCTGATACCTCTCTGTGGTTGAATTCGAATGTGCCACATAATCTGTTGAAATTGAGCTTTAAGGCATGTCCTTTTCTATGTTTCAAGCTGTGGTTACCCCTTAGTTCTTCAAAGTGTTCTCTTTAAGTATGTGTCACATTTTGAAATGTTTTGGCCTTTACCTCCCTCAAGACATTTTGAGGGCCTGTTTCATTTACAGTTCTGCAGTACTTGTTCCTATGAAGTGACCATTAGCACAGGCTTTAAAGCTGCTTTTGCAGGTAACTGCCAGAGGGCGGCAGCCTTTCTATGTCCCCCACCCTGGTAACTAGGGAAAAGCCTTGCGGCCTGTGGTGTTTCTCGGTTATAAATTAGAGTGGAGTGTGCCCGGACAAACCCACACAAGCTGATGTCTCCTTACTTTTGTTGGATTTTTAAATTTAATTTTTATTTTTTATTGGAGTAATTTTCCACTGTGTACGTGGACCACTTCTACTTTGTGCATTCCTCGGTTGATGGACATTTTCTTTGCTTCCAAGTGTTGGCTATGGTAAATATTGTTGGAGTGCAGGATTGCCAGCCTGTGACTTTTCGATTCTCATTTTCTCAGGTGATAGGCCCAGCAGTGGGTGTGATTGATTGACTGGTAGCACCGTGTTACCCTTTTCAAAGCACCTTCTTTGTGTTTTCATTAGTGGCTCTTACCACGTCCCCCTTAGAATCGAGGGTACGCATTTCTCCACAATCGCTTCAGCATTTATTGTTTGCAGCATTTATGCTAATGGCCCTTCTGGCTGCTGTGAGCTGATAGGTTTTTGTAATTTGGGTTTGCATGTCTTTGAAAATTCGTAAAACTCATCATTTTTCTCCACCGTTTTCTTTTCTGTTAAAAAAAAGGAAACAATTGGGAGTACAATAGAACTCTTGAAATTGTGTTCTTGGAAGGTTGACCTCTTTTGAAATTTTTGGTCGATTTTGCACCCCAGAATTTTTTTAGAAAGCAGGTGTCTTTTACCGAACTGCAAGTTTGGTGAATATTTAGTGACCTTTAGCAATGGGTTTAAAGCTGCTGTTGTGGGAAGTGGCCTCAAGCAGGCAGCATATCTCCATTCCCATATCTGGCTACTAGGGCAGCAGAGCCTTTCTGGAAGTCGTGTTCCTAGTTTGTAAATTACATTGGAATGTGCATGGAGAAAGCCCCATAAGTTTATGTCTCATTATTTCTTCTTGGTTTTAAAATTTTTTTTAATTGGGGTAAAGCTTAGAATATTGTTTGTCCTAGGTGTACACAATCTGGTTCGTTTGTACATTATATATGTCTATTCAAGTACAGATCCTCTTCCCATGTAAAATGTTACTGAGGGTTCCGCAGACCTCCCTTGCTATATGGTTGGTCTTTTTGAGATATGTATATAATATGTGTTTGTATACATATAGTAACACTAATCTTAATTTATCCATTCCCCCCACCTTTCCTTTTAGATGAGCATAGTTTGTTTTCTAAGTCTGTGAGTGTCTTTCTCTGTGGAAATATGTTCCTTTGTGTCAGTTATTAGATAACGCCTATAAGGGATATCATAGAATATAGGTCTTTTGCTTTCCGACTTACCTCATGTTTCGTGATTATCTCCAGACTCATTTGTGGTGCCTCAGCGAGCAGTGGTTCATTGGTTTCCATGGCTATTATTCCATTGTGTACATGGACCACTTCTTCTTTATCCATTCACCTGTTGTTGGACATTTCGATTGCTCCACTGTCTTGGCTATTGTGAATAAGGCTGCACTGCAGCTTTTGCGGCCTGTGTCTTCTCGATTCTTGTCTTCTCAGGTGAGAGGTCCAATGGTGCGCCTGCTGTGTTCAATGGTACCTGCAGTTTTACTTTTAAACACAGCTCCTTTCTGTTCTCATTATTGGCTGTTACCCCTTCACGTCTCACCAGCAGGTAGAGTGTACACAGTTCTCAAAAACCCCTTCAACATTTATTGTTCGTAGACTTTTGGCTGATGGTAAGTCGACTGGTGTAAGTTGAAACTTTTTGTAGATTAGATTGCATGGGTCTAACACTCCCTGAGGTTGAGCTTTTATCCATTTTCCTTTTTTTTAAAAGAGCGTGAGTAAAACTTAACTCTTCATACTCTCTTCTTGAAACATTTGCCTGTTTTGAATTTTTTTGTCCATTCCCTCCTTCAGCACAATTTTTTAGGGCAGGTGTCCTTTACAGCCCTGAGTCCTTGGGAATGTTAAGTGACCATTAGCTGTGAGTTTAAAGCTGTTCTTGCAGGAAACGGCCACAAGGTGGCAGCATTTCCCCTTTACCAAATTTGGTTACTAGGGAAACAGAGCCTTAATGGAAGTGGTGTTCTAGGTTGTAAATTAGAATGGAATGTGCCAGGGAAAAGCCCTTTAAGTTTATGTCTCATTACTTCTTGTTCATATTTGTAATTTACTTTTTATTGTTTATCCCAGCAAATATGATTACAATGGTTTGTTTGTTCTAGGTGTGCAAGATGTGGTTCTTTCACACATATACATGTATCTATACTTCCTCGCATCCTTTTCGCATGTAGGTTATGACACAATGTTGAGTAGTCTTCCCCTGGTCTTCCGTACGTCTTTGGTGGTCATATATTTCACATGGTTTGTATATCTCTGTTAACCCCAACATGGTAATGTATCCAATCCTCATCCCTTTCTATGTGGTGAACCATAAGTTTTTAATGAATCTGTGATTGCCTTTCTCTGTGGAAATATCTTCATTGGTATCAATTTTTAAGTAACTCTTAAAAGTGATATGATAGGATATGTGTCTTTTGCTTTCTCACTTACTACACGTGGCGTGATTACGTCTAGACTCATCTGTGGTGCTACAAATGGCATTGTTTCATTTTTTCACTAGCGAATATTCCATCTCTACATGGAGGAGTTCTTCCTTGTCCACCCATCTGTTGGTGGACTTTTTGGTTACTTCCATATCTTGGCTATTGTAATACTGTGCCATGCAGGTTTGCCTGCCTGTGTCTTTCCAATTCTCTCTTCTTAGGTTATACGTCGAGGAGTGGGCCTGCTGGATCATATGGTAGCTCAATGTTTACCTTTTTAAGGCACCTCCATTCTGTTCTCATTCGTGGCCCTTTCCAAGTTACGTCCCCTTTGAAGTTGAGGGTATGCATTTCTCCACAACACCTTCAGCATTTATTGTTTGTAGTTTTCTTGCTGATGGTTATTCTGACAAGTGTGAGCTGATACCTCTCTGTGGTTGAATTCGAATGTGCCACATAATCTGTTGAAATTGAGCTTTAAGGCATGTCCTTTTCTATGTTTCAAGCTGTGGTTACCCCTTAGTTCTTCAAAGTGTTCTCTTTAAGTATGTGTCACATTTTGAAATGTTTTGGCCTTTACCTCCCTCAAGACATTTTGAGGGCCTGTTTCATTTACAGTTCTGCAGTACTTGTTCCTATGAAGTGACCATTAGCACAGGCTTTAAAGCTGCTTTTGCAGGTAACTGCCAGAGGGCGGCAGCCTTTCTATGTCCCCCACCCTGGTAACTAGGGAAAAGCCTTGCGGCCTGTGGTGTTTCTCGGTTATAAATTAGAGTGGAGTGTGCCCGGACAAACCCACACAAGCTGATGTCTCCTTACTTTTGTTGGATTTTTAAATTTAATTTTTATTTTTTATTGGAGTAATTTTCCACTGTGTACGTGGACCACTTCTACTTTGTGCATTCCTCGGTTGATGGACATTTTCTTTGCTTCCAAGTGTTGGCTATGGTAAATATTGTTGGAGTGCAGGATTGCCAGCCTGTGACTTTTCGATTCTCATTTTCTCAGGTGATAGGCCCAGCAGTGGGTGTGATTGATTGACTGGTAGCACCGTGTTACCCTTTTCAAAGCACCTTCTTTGTGTTTTCATTAGTGGCTCTTACCACGTCCCCCTTAGAATCGAGGGTACGCATTTCTCCACAATCGCTTCAGCATTTATTGTTTGCAGCATTTATGCTAATGGCCCTTCTGGCTGCTGTGAGCTGATAGGTTTTTGTAATTTGGGTTTGCATGTCTTTGAAAATTCGTAAAACTCATCATTTTTCTCCACCGTTTTCTTTTCTGTTAAAAAAAAGGAAACAATTGGGAGTACAATAGAACTCTTGAAATTGTGTTCTTGGAAGGTTGACCTCTTTTGAAATTTTTGGTCGATTTTGCACCCCAGAATTTTTTTAGAAAGCAGGTGTCTTTTACCGAACTGCAAGTTTGGTGAATATTTAGTGACCTTTAGCAATGGGTTTAAAGCTGCTGTTGTGGGAAGTGGCCTCAAGCAGGCAGCATATCTCCATTCCCATATCTGGCTACTAGGGCAGCAGAGCCTTTCTGGAAGTCGTGTTCCTAGTTTGTAAATTACATTGGAATGTGCATGGAGAAAGCCCCATAAGTTTATGTCTCATTATTTCTTCTTGGTTTTAAAATTTTTTTTAATTGGGGTAAAGCTTAGAATATTGTTTGTCCTAGGTGTACACAATCTGGTTCGTTTGTACATTATATATGTCTATTCAAGTACAGATCCTCTTCCCATGTAAAATGTTACTGAGGGTTCCGCAGACCTCCCTTGCTATATGGTTGGTCTTTTTGAGATATGTATATAATATGTGTTTGTATACATATAGTAACACTAATCTTAATTTATCCATTCCCCCCACCTTTCCTTTTAGATGCGCATAGTTTGTTTTCTAAGTCTGTGAGTGTCTTTCTCTGTGGAAATATGTTCCTTTGTGTCAGTTATTAGATAACGCCTATAAGGGATATCATAGAATATAGGTCTTTTGCTTTCCGACTTACCTCATGTTTCGTGATTATCTCCAGACTCATTTGTGGTGCCTCAGCGAGCAGTGGTTCATTGGTTTCCATGGCTATTATTCCATTGTGTACATGGACCACTTCTTCTTTATCCATTCACCTGTTGTTGGACATTTCGATTGCTCCACTGTCTTGGCTATTGTGAATAAGGCTGCACTGCAGCTTTTGCGGCCTGTGTCTTCTCGATTCTTGTCTTCTCAGGTGAGAGGTCCAATGGTGCGCCTGCTGTGTTCAATGGTACCTGCAGTTTTACTTTTAAACACAGCTCCTTTCTGTTCTCATTATTGGCTGTTACCCCTTCACGTCTCACCAGCAGGTAGAGTGTACACAGTTCTCAAAAACCCCTTCAACATTTATTGTTCGTAGACTTTTGGCTGATGGTAAGTCGACTGGTGTAAGTTGAAACTTTTTGTAGATTAGATTGCATGGGTCTAACACTCCCTGAGGTTGAGCTTTTATCCATTTTCCTTTTTTTTAAAAGAGCGTGAGTAAAACTTAACTCTTCATACTCTCTTCTTGAAACATTTGCCTGTTTTGAATTTTTTTGTCCATTCCCTCCTTCAGCACAATTTTTTAGGGCAGGTGTCCTTTACAGCCCTGAGTCCTTGGGAATGTTAAGTGACCATTAGCTGTGAGTTTAAAGCTGTTCTTGCAGGAAACGGCCACAAGGTGGCAGCATTTCCCCTTTACCAAATTTGGTTACTAGGGAAACAGAGCCTTAATGGAAGTGGTGTTCTAGGTTGTAAATTAGAATGGAATGTGCCAGGGAAAAGCCCTTTAAGTTTATGTCTCATTACTTCTTGTTCATATTTGTAATTTACTTTTTATTGTTTATCCCAGCAAATATGATTACAATGGTTTGTTTGTTCTAGGTGTGCAAGATGTGGTTCTTTCACACATATACATGTATCTATACTTCCTCGCATCCTTTTCGCATGTAGGTTATGACACAATGTTGAGTAGTCTTCCCCTGGTCTTCCGTACGTCTTTGGTGGTCATATATTTCACATGGTTTGTATATCTCTGTTAACCCCAACATGGTAATGTATCCAATCCTCATCCCTTTCTATGTGGTGAACCATAAGTTTTTAATGAATCTGTGATTGCCTTTCTCTGTGGAAATATCTTCATTGGTATCAATTTTTAAGTAACTCTTAAAAGTGATATGATAGGATATGTGTCTTTTGCTTTCTCACTTACTACACGTGGCGTGATTACGTCTAGACTCATCTGTGGTGCTACAAATGGCATTGTTTCATTTTTTCACTAGCGAATATTCCATCTCTACATGGAGGAGTTCTTCCTTGTCCACCCATCTGTTGGTGGACTTTTTGGTTACTTCCATATCTTGGCTATTGTAATACTGTGCCATGCAGGTTTGCCTGCCTGTGTCTTTCCAATTCTCTCTTCTTAGGTTATACGTCGAGGAGTGGGCCTGCTGGATCATATGGTAGCTCAATGTTTACCTTTTTAAGGCACCTCCATTCTGTTCTCATTCGTGGCCCTTTCCAAGTTACGTCCCCTTTGAAGTTGAGGGTATGCATTTCTCCACAACACCTTCAGCATTTATTGTTTGTAGTTTTCTTGCTGATGGTTATTCTGACAAGTGTGAGCTGATACCTCTCTGTGGTTGAATTCGAATGTGCCACATAATCTGTTGAAATTGAGCTTTAAGGCATGTCCTTTTCTATGTTTCAAGCTGTGGTTACCCCTTAGTTCTTCAAAGTGTTCTCTTTAAGTATGTGTCACATTTTGAAATGTTTTGGCCTTTACCTCCCTCAAGACATTTTGAGGGCCTGTTTCATTTACAGTTCTGCAGTACTTGTTCCTATGAAGTGACCATTAGCACAGGCTTTAAAGCTGCTTTTGCAGGTAACTGCCAGAGGGCGGCAGCCTTTCTATGTCCCCCACCCTGGTAACTAGGGAAAAGCCTTGCGGCCTGTGGTGTTTCTCGGTTATAAATTAGAGTGGAGTGTGCCCGGACAAACCCACACAAGCTGATGTCTCCTTACTTTTGTTGGATTTTTAAATTTAATTTTTATTTTTTATTGGAGTAATTTTCCACTGTGTACGTGGACCACTTCTACTTTGTGCATTCCTCGGTTGATGGACATTTTCTTTGCTTCCAAGTGTTGGCTATGGTAAATATTGTTGGAGTGCAGGATTGCCAGCCTGTGACTTTTCGATTCTCATTTTCTCAGGTGATAGGCCCAGCAGTGGGTGTGATTGATTGACTGGTAGCACCGTGTTACCCTTTTCAAAGCACCTTCTTTGTGTTTTCATTAGTGGCTCTTACCACGTCCCCCTTAGAATCGAGGGTACGCATTTCTCCACAATCGCTTCAGCATTTATTGTTTGCAGCATTTATGCTAATGGCCCTTCTGGCTGCTGTGAGCTGATAGGTTTTTGTAATTTGGGTTTGCATGTCTTTGAAAATTCGTAAAACTCATCATTTTTCTCCACCGTTTTCTTTTCTGTTAAAAAAAAGGAAACAATTGGGAGTACAATAGAACTCTTGAAATTGTGTTCTTGGAAGGTTGCCCTCTTTTGAAATTTTTGGTCGATTTTGCACCCCAGAATTTTTTTAGAAAGCAGGTGTCTTTTACCGAACTGCAAGTTTGGTGAATATTTAGTGACCTTTAGCAATGGGTTTAAAGCTGCTGTTGTGGGAAGTGGCCTCAAGCAGGCAGCATATCTCCATTCCCATATCTGGCTACTAGGGCAGCAGAGCCTTTCTGGAAGTCGTGTTCCTAGTTTGTAAATTACATTGGAATGTGCATGGAGAAAGCCCCATAAGTTTATGTCTCATTATTTCTTCTTGGTTTTAAAATTTTTTTTAATTGGGGTAAAGCTTAGAATATTGTTTGTCCTAGGTGTACACAATCTGGTTCGTTTGTACATTATATATGTCTAGTCAAGTACAGATCCTCTTCCCATGTAAAATGTTACTGAGGGTTCCGCAGACCTCCCTTGCTATATGGTTGGTCTTTTTGAGATATGTATATAATATGTGTTTGTATACATATAGTAACACTAATCTTAATTTATCCATTCCCCCCACCTTTCCTTTTAGATGCGCATAGTTTGTTTTCTAAGTCTGTGAGTGTCTTTCTCTGTGGAAATATGTTCCTTTGTGTCAGTTATTAGATAACGCCTATAAGGGATATCATAGAATATAGGTCTTTTGCTTTCCGACTTACCTCATGTTTCGTGATTATCTCCAGACTCATTTGTGGTGCCTCAGCGAGCAGTGGTTCATTGGTTTCCATGGCTATTATTCCATTGTGTACATGGACCACTTCTTCTTTATCCATTCACCTGTTGTTGGACATTTCGATTGCTCCACTGTCTTGGCTATTGTGAATAAGGCTGCACTGCAGCTTTTGCGGCCTGTGTCTTCTCGATTCTTGTCTTCTCAGGTGAGAGGTCCAATGGTGCGCCTGCTGTGTTCAATGGTACCTGCAGTTTTACTTTTAAACACAGCTCCTTTCTGTTCTCATTATTGGCTGTTACCCCTTCACGTCTCACCAGCAGGTAGAGTGTACACAGTTCTCAAAAACCCCTTCAACATTTATTGTTCGTAGACTTTTGGCTGATGGTAAGTCGACTGGTGTAAGTTGAAACTTTTTGTAGATTAGATTGCATGGGTCTAACACTCCCTGAGGTTGAGCTTTTATCCATTTTCCTTTTTTTTAAAAGAGCGTGAGTAAAACTTAACTCTTCATACTCTCTTCTTGAAACATTTGCCTGTTTTGAATTTTTTTGTCCATTCCCTCCTTCAGCACAATTTTTTAGGGCAGGTGTCCTTTACAGCCCTGAGTCCTTGGGAATGTTAAGTGACCATTAGCTGTGAGTTTAAAGCTGTTCTTGCAGGAAACGGCCACAAGGTGGCAGCATTTGCCCTTTACCAAATTTGGTTACTAGGGAAACAGAGCCTTAATGGAAGTGGTGTTCTAGGTTGTAAATTAGAATGGAATGTGCCAGGGAAAAGCCCTTTAAGTTTATGTCTCATTACTTCTTGTTCATATTTGTAATTTACTTTTTATTGTTTATCCCAGCAAATATGATTACAATGGTTTGTTTGTTCTAGGTGTGCAAGATGTGGTTCTTTCACACATATACATGTATCTATACTTCCTCGCATCCTTTTCGCATGTAGGTTATGACACAATGTTGAGTAGTCTTCCCCTGGTCTTCCGTACGTCTTTGGTGGTCATATATTTCACATGGTTTGTATATCTCTGTTAACCCCAACATGGTAATGTATCCAATCCTCATCCCTTTCTATGTGGTGAACCATAAGTTTTTAATGAATCTGTGATTGCCTTTCTCTGTGGAAATATCTTCATTGGTATCAATTTTTAAGTAACTCTTAAAAGTGATATGATAGGATATGTGTCTTTTGCTTTCTCACTTACTACACGTGGCGTGATTACGTCTAGACTCATCTGTGGTGCTACAAATGGCATTGTTTCATTTTTTCACTAGCGAATATTCCATCTCTACATGGAGGAGTTCTTCCTTGTCCACCCATCTGTTGGTGGACTTTTTGGTTACTTCCATATCTTGGCTATTGTAATACTGTGCCATGCAGGTTTGCCTGCCTGTGTCTTTCCAATTCTCTCTTCTTAGGTTATACGTCGAGGAGTGGGCCTGCTGGATCATATGGTAGCTCAATGTTTACCTTTTTAAGGCACCTCCATTCTGTTCTCATTCGTGGCCCTTTCCAAGTTACGTCCCCTTTGAAGTTGAGGGTATGCATTTCTCCACAACACCTTCAGCATTTATTGTTTGTAGTTTTCTTGCTGATGGTTATTCTGACAAGTGTGAGCTGATACCTCTCTGTGGTTGAATTCGAATGTGCCACATAATCTGTTGAAATTGAGCTTTAAGGCATGTCCTTTTCTATGTTTCAAGCTGTGGTTACCCCTTAGTTCTTCAAAGTGTTCTCTTTAAGTATGTGTCACATTTTGAAATGTTTTGGCCTTTACCTCCCTCAAGACATTTTGAGGGCCTGTTTCATTTACAGTTCTGCAGTACTTGTTCCTATGAAGTGACCATTAGCACAGGCTTTAAAGCTGCTTTTGCAGGTAACTGCCAGAGGGCGGCAGCCTTTCTATGTCCCCCACCCTGGTAACTAGGGAAAAGCCTTGCGGCCTGTGGTGTTTCTCGGTTATAAATTAGAGTGGAGTGTGCCCGGACAAACCCACACAAGCTGATGTCTCCTTACTTTTGTTGGATTTTTAAATTTAATTTTTATTTTTTATTGGAGTAATTTTCCACTGTGTACGTGGACCACTTCTACTTTGTGCATTCCTCGGTTGATGGACATTTTCTTTGCTTCCAAGTGTTGGCTATGGTAAATATTGTTGGAGTGCAGGATTGCCAGCCTGTGACTTTTCGATTCTCATTTTCTCAGGTGATAGGCCCAGCAGTGGGTGTGATTGATTGACTGGTAGCACCGTGTTACCCTTTTCAAAGCACCTTCTTTGTGTTTTCATTAGTGGCTCTTACCACGTCCCCCTTAGAATCGAGGGTACGCATTTCTCCACAATCGCTTCAGCATTTATTGTTTGCAGCATTTATGCTAATGGCCCTTCTGGCTGCTGTGAGCTGATAGGTTTTTGTAATTTGGGTTTGCATGTCTTTGAAAATTCGTAAAACTCATCATTTTTCTCCACCGTTTTCTTTTCTGTTAAAAAAAAGGAAACAATTGGGAGTACAATAGAACTCTTGAAATTGTGTTCTTGGAAGGTTGACCTCTTTTGAAATTTTTGGTCGATTTTGCACCCCAGAATTTTTTTAGAAAGCAGGTGTCTTTTACCGAACTGCAAGTTTGGTGAATATTTAGTGACCTTTAGCAATGGGTTTAAAGCTGCTGTTGTGGGAAGTGGCCTCAAGCAGGCAGCATATCTCCATTCCCATATCTGGCTACTAGGGCAGCAGAGCCTTTCTGGAAGTCGTGTTCCTAGTTTGTAAATTACATTGGAATGTGCATGGAGAAAGCCCCATAAGTTTATGTCTCATTATTTCTTCTTGGTTTTAAAATTTTTTTTAATTGGGGTAAAGCTTAGAATATTGTTTGTCCTAGGTGTACACAATCTGGTTCGTTTGTACATTATATATGTCTATTCAAGTACAGATCCTCTTCCCATGTAAAATGTTACTGAGGGTTCCGCAGACCTCCCTTGCTATATGGTTGGTCTTTTTGAGATATGTATATAATATGTGTTTGTATACATATAGTAACACTAATCTTAATTTATCCATTCCCCCCACCTTTCCTTTTAGATGCGCATAGTTTGTTTTCTAAGTCTGTGAGTGTCTTTCTCTGTGGAAATATGTTCCTTTGTGTCAGTTATTAGATAACGCCTATAAGGGATATCATAGAATATAGGTCTTTTGCTTTCCGACTTACCTCATGTTTCGTGATTATCTCCAGACTCATTTGTGGTGCCTCAGCGAGCAGTGGTTCATTGGTTTCCATGGCTATTATTCCATTGTGTACATGGACCACTTCTTCTTTATCCATTCACCTGTTGTTGGACATTTCGATTGCTCCACTGTCTTGGCTATTGTGAATAAGGCTGCACTGCAGCTTTTGCGGCCTGTGTCTTCTCGATTCTTGTCTTCTCAGGTGAGAGGTCCAATGGTGCGCCTGCTGTGTTCAATGGTACCTGCAGTTTTACTTTTAAACACAGCTCCTTTCTGTTCTCATTATTGGCTGTTACCCCTTCACGTCTCACCAGCAGGTAGAGTGTACACAGTTCTCAAAAACCCCTTCAACATTTATTGTTCGTAGACTTTTGGCTGATGGTAAGTCGACTGGTGTAAGTTGAAACTTTTTGTAGATTAGATTGCATGGGTCTAACACTCCCTGAGGTTGAGCTTTTATCCATTTTCCTTTTTTTTAAAAGAGCGTGAGTAAAACTTAACTCTTCATACTCTCTTCTTGAAACATTTGCCTGTTTTGAATTTTTTTGTCCATTCCCTCCTTCAGCACAATTTTTTAGGGCAGGTGTCCTTTACAGCCCTGAGTCCTTGGGAATGTTAAGTGACCATTAGCTGTGAGTTTAAAGCTGTTCTTGCAGGAAACGGCCACAAGGTGGCAGCATTTGCCCTTTACCAAATTTGGTTACTAGGGAAACAGAGCCTTAATGGAAGTGGTGTTCTAGGTTGTAAATTAGAATGGAATGTGCCAGGGAAAAGCCCTTTAAGTTTATGTCTCATTACTTCTTGTTCATATTTGTAATTTACTTTTTATTGTTTATCCCAGCAAATATGATTACAATGGTTTGTTTGTTCTAGGTGTGCAAGATGTGGTTCTTTCACACATATACATGTATCTATACTTCCTCGCATCCTTTTCGCATGTAGGTTATGACACAATGTTGAGTAGTCTTCCCCTGGTCTTCCGTACGTCTTTGGTGGTCATATATTTCACATGGTTTGTATATCTCTGTTAACCCCAACATGGTAATGTATCCAATCCTCATCCCTTTCTATGTGGTGAACCATAAGTTTTTAATGAATCTGTGATTGCCTTTCTCTGTGGAAATATCTTCATTGGTATCAATTTTTAAGTAACTCTTAAAAGTGATATGATAGGATATGTGTCTTTTGCTTTCTCACTTACTACACGTGGCGTGATTACGTCTAGACTCATCTGTGGTGCTACAAATGGCATTGTTTCATTTTTTCACTAGCGAATATTCCATCTCTACATGGAGGAGTTCTTCCTTGTCCACCCATCTGTTGGTGGACTTTTTGGTTACTTCCATATCTTGGCTATTGTAATACTGTGCCATGCAGATTTGCCTGCCTGTGTCTTTCCAATTCTCTCTTCTTAGGTTATACGTCGAGGAGTGGGCCTGCTGGATCATATGGTAGCTCAATGTTTACCTTTTTAAGGCACCTCCATTCTGTTCTCATTCGTGGCCCTTTCCAAGTTACGTCCCCTTTGAAGTTGAGGGTATGCATTTCTCCACAACACCTTCAGCATTTATTGTTTGTAGTTTTCTTGCTGATGGTTATTCTGACAAGTGTGAGCTGATACCTCTCTGTGGTTGAATTCGAATGTGCCACATAATCTGTTGAAATTGAGCTTTAAGGCATGTCCTTTTCTATGTTTCAAGCTGTGGTTACCCCTTAGTTCTTCAAAGTGTTCTCTTTAAGTATGTGTCACATTTTGAAATGTTTTGGCCTTTACCTCCCTCAAGACATTTTGAGGGCCTGTTTCATTTACAGTTCTGCAGTACTTGTTCCTATGAAGTGACCATTAGCACAGGCTTTAAAGCTGCTTTTGCAGGTAACTGCCAGAGGGCGGCAGCCTTTCTATGTCCCCCACCCTGGTAACTAGGGAAAAGCCTTGCGGCCTGTGGTGTTTCTCGGTTATAAATTAGAGTGGAGTGTGCCCGGACAAACCCACACAAGCTGATGTCTCCTTACTTTTGTTGGATTTTTAAATTTAATTTTTATTTTTTATTGGAGTAATTTTCCACTGTGTACGTGGACCACTTCTACTTTGTGCATTCCTCGGTTGATGGACATTTTCTTTGCTTCCAAGTGTTGGCTATGGTAAATATTGTTGGAGTGCAGGATTGCCAGCCTGTGACTTTTCGATTCTCATTTTCTCAGGTGATAGGCCCAGCAGTGGGTGTGATTGATTGACTGGTAGCACCGTGTTACCCTTTTCAAAGCACCTTCTTTGTGTTTTCATTAGTGGCTCTTACCACGTCCCCCTTAGAATCGAGGGTACGCATTTCTCCACAATCGCTTCAGCATTTATTGTTTGCAGCATTTATGCTAATGGCCCTTCTGGCTGCTGTGAGCTGATAGGTTTTTGTAATTTGGGTTTGCATGTCTTTGAAAATTCGTAAAACTCATCATTTTTCTCCACCGTTTTCTTTTCTGTTAAAAAAAGGAAACAATTGGGAGTACAATAGAACTCTTGAAATTGTGTTCTTGGAAGGTTGCCCTCTTTTGAAATTTTTGGTCGATTTTGCACCCCAGAATTTTTTTAGAAAGCAGGTGTCTTTTACCGAACTGCAAGTTTGGTGAATATTTAGTGACCTTTAGCAATGGGTTTAAAGCTGCTGTTGTGGGAAGTGGCCTCAAGCAGGCAGCATATCTCCATTCCCATATCTGGCTACTAGGGCAGCAGAGCCTTTCTGGAAGTCGTGTTCCTAGTTTGTAAATTACATTGGAATGTGCATGGAGAAAGCCCCATAAGTTTATGTCTCATTATTTCTTCTTGGTTTTAAAATTTTTTTTAATTGGGGTAAAGCTTAGAATATTGTTTGTCCTAGGTGTACACAATCTGGTTCGTTTGTACATTATATATGTCTATTCAAGTACAGATCCTCTTCCCATGTAAAATGTTACTGAGGGTTCCGCAGACCTCCCTTGCTATATGGTTGGTCTTTTTGAGATATGTATATAATATGTGTTTGTATACATATAGTAACACTAATCTTAATTTATCCATTCCCCCCACCTTTCCTTTTAGATGAGCATAGTTTGTTTTCTAAGTCTGTGAGTGTCTTTCTCTGTGGAAATATGTTCCTTTGTGTCAGTTATTAGATAACGCCTATAAGGGATATCATAGAATATAGGTCTTTTGCTTTCCGACTTACCTCATGTTTCGTGATTATCTCCAGACTCATTTGTGGTGCCTCAGCGAGCAGTGGTTCATTGGTTTCCATGGCTATTATTCCATTGTGTACATGGACCACTTCTTCTTTATCCATTCACCTGTTGTTGGACATTTCGATTGCTCCACTGTCTTGGCTATTGTGAATAAGGCTGCACTGCAGCTTTTGCGGCCTGTGTCTTCTCGATTCTTGTCTTCTCAGGTGAGAGGTCCAATGGTGCGCCTGCTGTGTTCAATGGTACCTGCAGTTTTACTTTTAAACACAGCTCCTTTCTGTTCTCATTATTGGCTGTTACCCCTTCACGTCTCACCAGCAGGTAGAGTGTACACAGTTCTCAAAAACCCCTTCAACATTTATTGTTCATAGACTTTTGGCTGATGGTAAGTCGACTGGTGTAAGTTGAAACTTTTTGTAGATTAGATTGCATGGGTCTAACACTCCCTGAGGTTGAGCTTTTATCCATTTTCCTTTTTTTTAGAAGAGCGTGAGTAAAACTTAACTCTTCATACTCTCTTCTTGAAACATTTGCCTGTTTTGAATTTTTTTGTCCATTCCCTCCTTCAGCACAATTTTTTAGGGCAGGTGTCCTTTACAGCCCTGAGTCCTTGGGAATGTTAAGTGACCATTAGCTGTGAGTTTAAAGCTGTTCTTGCAGGAAACGGCCACAAGGTGGCAGCATTTGCCCTTTACCAAATTTGGTTACTAGGGAAACAGAGCCTTAATGGAAGTGGTGTTCTAGGTTGTAAATTAGAATGGAATGTGCCAGGGAAAAGCCCTTTAAGTTTATGTCTCATTACTTCTTGTTCATATTTGTAATTTACTTTTTATTGTTTATCCCAGCAAATATGATTACAATGGTTTGTTTGTTCTAGGTGTGCAAGATGTGGTTCTTTCACACATATACATGTATCTATACTTCCTCGCATCCTTTTCGCATGTAGGTTATGACACAATGTTGAGTAGTCTTCCCCTGGTCTTCCGTACGTCTTTGGTGGTCATATATTTCACATGGTTTGTATATCTCTGTTAACCCCAACATGGTAATGTATCCAATCCTCATCCCTTTCTATGTGGTGAACCATAAGTTTTTAATGAATCTGTGATTGCCTTTCTCTGTGGAAATATCTTCATTGGTATCAATTTTTAAGTAACTCTTAAAAGTGATATGATAGGATATGTGTCTTTTGCTTTCTCACTTACTACACGTGGCGTGATTACGTCTAGACTCATCTGTGGTGCTACAAATGGCATTGTTTCATTTTTTCACTAGCGAATATTCCATCTCTACATGGAGGAGTTCTTCCTTGTCCACCCATCTGTTGGTGGACTTTTTGGTTACTTCCATATCTTGGCTATTGTAATACTGTGCCATGCAGGTTTGCCTGCCTGTGTCTTTCCAATTCTCTCTTCTTAGGTTATACGTCGAGGAGTGGGCCTGCTGGATCATATGGTAGCTCAATGTTTACCTTTTTAAGGCACCTCCATTCTGTTCTCATTCGTGGCCCTTTCCAAGTTACGTCCCCTTTGAAGTTGAGGGTATGCATTTCTCCACAACACCTTCAGCATTTATTGTTTGTAGTTTTCTTGCTGATGGTTATTCTGACAAGTGTGAGCTGATACCTCTCTGTGGTTGAATTCGAATGTGCCACATAATCTGTTGAAATTGAGCTTTAAGGCATGTCCTTTTCTATGTTTCAAGCTGTGGTTACCCCTTAGTTCTTCAAAGTGTTCTCTTTAAGTATGTGTCACATTTTGAAATGTTTTGGCCTTTACCTCCCTCAAGACATTTTGAGGGCCTGTTTCATTTACAGTTCTGCAGTACTTGTTCCTATGAAGTGACCATTAGCACAGGCTTTAAAGCTGCTTTTGCAGGTAACTGCCAGAGGGCGGCAGCCTTTCTATGTCCCCCACCCTGGTAACTAGGGAAAAGCCTTGCGGCCTGTGGTGTTTCTCGGTTATAAATTAGAGTGGAGTGTGCCCGGACAAACCCACACAAGCTGATGTCTCCTTACTTTTGTTGGATTTTTAAATTTAATTTTTATTTTTTATTGGAGTAATTTTCCACTGTGTACGTGGACCACTTCTACTTTGTGCATTCCTCGGTTGATGGACATTTTCTTTGCTTCCAAGTGTTGGCTATGGTAAATATTGTTGGAGTGCAGGATTGCCAGCCTGTGACTTTTCGATTCTCATTTTCTCAGGTGATAGGCCCAGCAGTGGGTGTGATTGATTGACTGGTAGCACCGTGTTACCCTTTTCAAAGCACCTTCTTTGTGTTTTCATTAGTGGCTCTTACCACGTCCCCCTTAGAATCGAGGGTACGCATTTCTCCACAATCGCTTCAGCATTTATTGTTTGCAGCATTTATGCTAATGGCCCTTCTGGCTGCTGTGAGCTGATAGGTTTTTGTAATTTGGGTTTGCATGTCTTTGAAAATTCGTAAAACTCATCATTTTTCTCCACCGTTTTCTTTTCTGTTAAAAAAAAGGAAACAATTGGGAGTACAATAGAACTCTTGAAATTGTGTTCTTGGAAGGTTGCCCTCTTTTGAAATTTTTGGTCGATTTTGCACCCCAGAATTTTTTTAGAAAGCAGGTGTCTTTTACCGAACTGCAAGTTTGGTGAATATTTAGTGACCTTTAGCAATGGGTTTAAAGCTGCTGTTGTGGGAAGTGGCCTCAAGCAGGCAGCATATCTCCATTCCCATATCTGGCTACTAGGGCAGCAGAGCCTTTCTGGAAGTCGTGTTCCTAGTTTGTAAATTACATTGGAATGTGCATGGAGAAAGCCCCATAAGTTTATGTCTCATTATTTCTTCTTGGTTTTAAAATTTTTTTTAATTGGGGTAAAGCTTAGAATATTGTTTGTCCTAGGTGTACACAATCTGGTTCGTTTGTACATTATATATGTCTAGTCAAGTACAGATCCTCTTCCCATGTAAAATGTTACTGAGGGTTCCGCAGACCTCCCTTGCTATATGGTTGGTCTTTTTGAGATATGTATATAATATGTGTTTGTATACATATAGTAACACTAATCTTAATTTATCCATTCCCCCCACCTTTCCTTTTAGATGAGCATAGTTTGTTTTCTAAGTCTGTGAGTGTCTTTCTCTGTGGAAATATGTTCCTTTGTGTCAGTTATTAGATAACGCCTATAAGGGATATCATAGAATATAGGTCTTTTGCTTTCCGACTTACCTCATGTTTCGTGATTATCTCCAGACTCATTTGTGGTGCCTCAGAGAGCAGTGGTTCATTGGTTTCCATGGCTATTATTCCATTGTGTACATGGACCACTTCTTCTTTATCCATTCACCTGTTGTTGGACATTTCGATTGCTCCACTGTCTTGGCTATTGTGAATAAGGCTGCACTGCAGCTTTTGCGGCCTGTGTCTTCTCGATTCTTGTCTTCTCAGGTGAGAGGTCCAATGGTGCGCCTGCTGTATTCAATGGTACCTGCAGTTTTACTTTTAAACACAGCTCCTTTCTGTTCTCATTATTGGCTGTTACCCCTTCACGTCTCACCAGCAGGTAGAGTGTACACAGTTCTCAAAAACCCCTTCAACATTTATTGTTCGTAGACTTTTTGCTGATGGTAAGTCGACTGGTGTAAGTTGAAACTTTTTGTAGATTAGATTGCATGGGTCTAACACTCCCTGAGGTTGAGCTTTTATCCATTTTCCTTTTTTTTAAAAGAGCGTGAGTAAAACTTAACTCTTCATACTCTCTTCTTGAAACATTTGCCTGTTTTGAATTGTTTTGTCCATTCCCTCCTTCAGCACAATTTTTTAGGGCAGGTGTCCTTTACAGCCCTGAGTCCTTGGGAATGTTAAGTGACCATTAGCTGTGAGTTTAAAGCTGTTCTTGCAGGAAACGGCCACAAGGTGGCAGCATTTCCCCTTTACCAAATTTGGTTACTAGGGAAACAGAGCCTTAATGGAAGTGGTGTTCTAGGTTGTAAATTAGAATGGAATGTGCCAGGGAAAAGCCCTTTAAGTTTATGTCTCATTACTTCTTGTTCATATTTGTAATTTACTTTTTATTGTTTATCCCAGCAAATATGATTACAATGGTTTGTTTGTTCTAGGTGTGCAAGATGTGGTTCTTTCACACATATACATGTATCTATACTTCCTCGCATCCTTTTCGCATGTAGGTTATGACACAATGTTGAGTAGTCTTCCCCTGGTCTTCCGTACGTCTTTGGTGGTCATATATTTCACATGGTTTGTATATCTCTGTTAACCCCAACGTGGTAATGTATCCAATCCTCATCCCTTTCTATGTGGTGAACCATAAGTTTTTAATGAATCTGTGATTGCCTTTCTCTGTGGAAATATCTTCATTGGTATCAATTTTTAAGTAACTCTTAAAAGTGATATGATAGGATATGTGTCTTTTGCTTTCTCACTTACTACACGTGGCGTGATTACGTCTAGACTCATCTGTGGTGCTACAAATGGCATTGTTTCATTTTTTCACTAGCGAATATTCCATCTCTACATGGAGGAGTTCTTCCTTGTCCACCCATCTGTTGGTGGACTTTTTGGTTACTTCCATATCTTGGCTATTGTAATACTGTGCCATGCAGGTTTGCCTGCCTGTGTCTTTCCAATTCTCTCTTCTTAGGTTATACGTCGAGGAGTGGGCCTGCTGGATCATATGGTAGCTCAATGTTTACCTTTTTAAGGCACCTCCATTCTGTTCTCATTCGTGGCCCTTTCCAAGTTACGTCCCCTTTGAAGTTGAGGGTATGCATTTCTCCACAACACCTTCAGCATTTATTGTTTGTAGTTTTCTTGCTGATGGTTATTCTGACAAGTGTGAGCTGATACCTCTCTGTGGTTGAATTCGAATGTGCCACATAATCTGTTGAAATTGAGCTTTAAGGCATGTCCTTTTCTATGTTTCAAGCTGTGGTTACCCCTTAGTTCTTCAAAGTGTTCTCTTTAAGTATGTGTCACATTTTGAAATGTTTTGGCCTTTACCTCCCTCAAGACATTTTGAGGGCCTGTTTCATTTACAGTTCTGCAGTACTTGTTCCTATGAAGTGACCATTAGCACAGGCTTTAAAGCTGCTTTTGCAGGTAACTGCCAGAGGGCGGCAGCCTTTCTATGTCCCCCACCCTGGTAACTAGGGAAAAGCCTTGCGGCCTGTGGTGTTTCTCGGTTATAAATTAGAGTGGAGTGTGCCCGGACAAACCCACACAAGCTGATGTCTCCTTACTTTTGTTGGATTTTTAAATTTAATTTTTATTTTTTATTGGAGTAATTTTCCACTGTGTACGTGGACCACTTCTACTTTGTGCATTCCTCGGTTGATGGACATTTTCTTTGCTTCCAAGTGTTGGCTATGGTAAATATTGTTGGAGTGCAGAATTGCCAGCCTGTGACTTTTCGATTCTCATTTTCTCAGGTGATAGGCCCAGCAGTGGGTGTGATTGATTGACTGGTAGCACCGTGTTACCCTTTTCAAAGCACCTTCTTTGTGTTTTCATTAGTGGCTCTTACCACGTCCCCCTTAGAATCGAGGGTACGCATTTCTCCACAATCGCTTCAGCATTTATTGTTTGCAGCATTTATGCTAATGGCCCTTCTGGCTGCTGTGAGCTGATAGGTTTTTGTAATTTGGGTTTGCATGTCTTTGAAAATTCGTAAAACTCATCATTTTTCTCCACCGTTTTCTTTTCTGTTAAAAAAAAGGAAACAATTGGGAGTACAATATAACTCTTGAAATTGTGTTCTTGGAAGGTTGACCTCTTTTGAAATTTTTGGTCGATTTTGCACCCCAGAATTTTTTTAGAAAGCAGGTGTCTTTTACCGAACTGCAAGTTTGGTGAATATTTAGTGACCTTTAGCAATGGGTTTAAAGCTGCTGTTGTGGGAAGTGGCCTCAAGCAGGCAGCATATCTCCATTCCCATATCTGGCTACTAGGGCAGCAGAGCCTTTCTGGAAGTCGTGTTCCTAGTTTGTAAATTACATTGGAATGTGCATGGAGAAAGCCCCATAAGTTTATGTCTCATTATTTCTTCTTGGTTTTAAAATTTTTTTTAATTGGGGTAAAGCTTAGAATATTGTTTGTCCTAGGTGTACACAATCTGGTTCGTTTGTACATTATATATGTCTAGTCAAGTACAGATCCTCTTCCCATGTAAAATGTTACTGAGGGTTCCGCAGACCTCCCTTGCTATATGGTTGGTCTTTTTGAGATATGTATATAATATGTGTTTGTATACATATAGTAACACTAATCTTAATTTATCCATTCCCCCCACCTTTCCTTTTAGATGAGCATAGTTTGTTTTCTAAGTCTGTGAGTGTCTTTCTCTGTGGAAATATGTTCCTTTGTGTCAGTTATTAGATAACGCCTATAAGGGATATCATAGAATATAGGTCTTTTGCTTTCCGACTTACCTCATGTTTCGTGATTATCTCCAGACTCATTTGTGGTGCCTCAGAGAGCAGTGGTTCATTGGTTTCCATGGCTATTATTCCATTGTGTACATGGACCACTTCTTCTTTATCCATTCACCTGTTGTTGGACATTTCGATTGCTCCACTGTCTTGGCTATTGTGAATAAGGCTGCACTGCAGCTTTTGCGGCCTGTGTCTTCTCGATTCTTGTCTTCTCAGGTGAGAGGTCCAATGGTGCGCCTGCTGTATTCAATGGTACCTGCAGTTTTACTTTTAAACACAGCTCCTTTCTGTTCTCATTATTGGCTGTTACCCCTTCACGTCTCACCAGCAGGTAGAGTGTACACAGTTCTCAAAAACCCCTTCAACATTTATTGTTCGTAGACTTTTTGCTGATGGTAAGTCGACTGGTGTAAGTTGAAACTTTTTGTAGATTAGATTGCATGGGTCTAACACTCCCTGAGGTTGAGCTTTTATCCATTTTCCTTTTTTTTAAAAGAGCGTGAGTAAAACTTAACTCTTCATACTCTCTTCTTGAAACATTTGCCTGTTTTGAATTGTTTTGTCCATTCCCTCCTTCAGCACAATTTTTTAGGGCAGGTGTCCTTTACAGCCCTGAGTCCTTGGGAATGTTAAGTGACCATTAGCTGTGAGTTTAAAGCTGTTCTTGCAGGAAACGGCCACAAGGTGGCAGCATTTCCCCTTTACCAAATTTGGTTACTAGGCTAACAGAGCCTTAATGGAAGTGGTGTTCTAGGTTGTAAATTAGAATGGAATGTGCCAGGGAAAAGCCCTTTAAGTTTATGTCTCATTACTTCTTGTTCATATTTGTAATTTACTTTTTATTGTTTATCCCAGCAAATATGATTACAATGGTTTGTTTGTTCTAGGTGTGCAAGATGTGGTTCTTTCACACATATACATGTATCTATACTTCCTCGCATCCTTTTCGCATGTAGGTTATGACACAATGTTGAGTAGTCTTCCCCTGGTCTTCCGTACGTCTTTGGTGGTCATATATTTCACATGGTTTGTATATCTCTGTTAACCCCAACATGGTAATGTATCCAATCCTCATCCCTTTCTATGTGGTGAACCATAAGTTTTTAATGAATCTGTGATTGCCTTTCTCTGTGGAAATATCTTCATTGGTATCAATTTTTAAGTAACTCTTAAAAGTGATATGATAGGATATGTGTCTTTTGCTTTCTCACTTACTACACGTGGCGTGATTACGTCTAGACTCATCTGTGGTGCTACAAATGGCATTGTTTCATTTTTTCACTAGCGAATATTCCATCTCTACATGGAGGAGTTCTTCCTTGTCCACCCATCTGTTGGTGGACTTTTTGGTTACTTCCATATCTTGGCTATTGTAATACTGTGCCATGCAGATTTGCCTGCCTGTGTCTTTCCAATTCTCTCTTCTTAGGTTATACGTCGAGGAGTGGGCCTGCTGGATCATATGGTAGCTCAATGTTTACCTTTTTAAGGCACCTCCATTCTGTTCTCATTCGTGGCCCTTTCCAAGTTACGTCCCCTTTGAAGTTGAGGGTATGCATTTCTCCACAACACCTTCAGCATTTATTGTTTGTAGTTTTCTTGCTGATGGTTATTCTGACAAGTGTGAGCTGATACCTCTCTGTGGTTGAATTCGAATGTGCCACATAATCCGTTGAAATTGAGCTTTAAGGCATGTCCTTTTTATTTTTCAAGCTGTGATTACCCCTTAGTTCTTCAAAGTGTTCTCTTTAAGTATGTGTCACATTTTGAAATGTTTTGGCCTTTACCTCCCTCAAGACATTTTGAGGGCAGGTTTCATTTACAGTTCTGCAGTACTTGTTCCTATGAAGTGACCATTAGCACAGGCTTTAAAGCTGCTTTTGCAGGTAACTGCCAGAGGGCGGCAGCCTTTCTATGTCCCCCACCCTGGTAACTAGGGAAAAGCCCTTGCGGCCTGTGGTGTTTCTCGGTTATAAATTAGAGTGGAGTGTGCCCGGACAAACCCACACAAGCTGATGTCTCCTTACTTTTGTTGGATTTTTAAATTTAATTTTTATTTTTTATTGGAGTAATTTTCCACTGTGTACGTGGACCACTTCCACTTTGTGCATTCCTCCGTTGATGGACATTTTCATTGCTTCCAAGTGTTGGCTATGGTAAATATTGTTGGACTGCAGGATTGCCTGCCTGTGACTTTTTGATTCTCATTTTCTCAGGTGATAGGCCCAGCAGTGGGTGTGATTGATTGACTGGTAGCACCGTGTTTCCCTTTTCAAAGCACCTTCTTTGTGTTTTCATTAGTGGCTCTTACCACGTCCCCCTTAGAATCGAGGGTACGCATTTCTCCACAATCGCTTCAGCATTTATTGTTTGCAGCATTTATGCTAATGGCCCTTCTGGCTGCTGTGAGCTGATAGGTTTTTGTAATTTGGGTTTGCATGTCTTTGAAAATTCGTAAAACTCATCATTTTTCTCCACCGTTTTCTTTTCTGTTAAAAAAAAGGAAACAATTGGGAGTACAATATAACTCTTGAAATTGTGTTCTTGGAAGGTTGACCTCTTTTGAAATTTTTGGTCGATTTTGCACCCCAGAATTTTTTTAGAAAGCAGGTGTCTTTTACCGAACTGCAAGTTTGGTGAATATTTAGTGACCTTTAGCAATGGGTTTAAAGCTGCTGTTGTGGGAAGTGGCCTCAAGCAGGCAGCATATCTCCATTCCCATATCTGGCTACTAGGGCAGCAGAGCCTTTCTGGAAGTCGTGTTCCTAGTTTGTAAATTACATTGGAATGTGCATGGAGAAAGCCCCATAAGTTTATGTCTCATTATTTCTTCTTGGTTTTAAAATTTTTTTTAATTGGGGTAAAGCTTAGAATATTGTTTGTCCTAGGTGTACACCATCTGGTTCGTTTGTACATTATATATGTCTATTCAAGTACAGATCCTCTTCCCATGTAAAATGTTACTGAGGGTTCCGCAGACCTCCCTTGCTATATGGTTGGTCTTTTTGAGATATGTATATAATATGTGTTTGTATACATATAGTAACACTAATCTTAATTTATCCATTCCCCCCACCTTTCCTTTTAGATGAGCATAGTTTGTTTTCTAAGTCTGTGAGTGTCTTTCTCTGTGGAAATATGTTCCTTTGTGTCAGTTATTAGATAACGCCTATAAGGGATATCATAGAATATAGGTCTTTTGCTTTCCGACTTACCTCATGTTTCGTGATTATCTCCAGACTCATTTGTGGTGCCTCAGAGAGCAGTGGTTCATTGGTTTCCATGGCTATTATTCCATTGTGTACATGGACCACTTCTTCTTTATCCATTCACCTGTTGTTGGACATTTCGATTGCTCCACTGTCTTGGCTATTGTGAATAAGGCTGCACTGCAGCTTTTGCGGCCTGTGTCTTCTCGATTCTTGTCTTCTCAGGTGAGAGGTCCAATGGTGCGCCTGCTGTATTGAATGGTACCTGCAGTTTTACTTTTAAACACAGCTCCTTCCTGTTCTCATTATTGGCTGTTACCCCTTCACGTCTCACCAGCAGGTAGAGTGTACACAGTTCTCAAAAACCCCTTCAACATTTATTGTTCGTAGACTTTTGGCTGATGGTAAGTCGACTGGTGTAAGTTGAAACTTTTTGTAGATTAGATTGCATGGGTCTAACACTCCCTGAGGTTGAGCTTTTATCCATTTTCCTTTTTTTTAAAAGAGCGTGAGTAAAACTTAACTCTTCATACTCTCTTCTTGAAACATTTGCCTGTTTTGAATTGTTTTGTCCATTCCCTCCTTCAGCACAATTTTTTAGGGCAGGTGTCCTTTACAGCCCTGAGTCCTTGGGAATGTTAAGTGACCATTAGCTGTGAGTTTAAAGCTGTTCTTGCAGGAAACGGCCACAAGGTGGCAGCATTTCCCCTTTACCAAATTTGGTTACTAGGGAAACAGAGCCTTAATGGAAGTGGTGTTCTAGGTTGTAAATTAGAATGGAATGTGCCAGGGAAAAGCCCTTTAAGTTTATGTCTCATTACTTCTTGTTCATATTTGTAATTTACTTTTTATTGTTTATCCCAGCAAATATGATTACAATGGTTTGTTTGTTCTAGGTGTGCAAGATGTGGTTCTTTCACACATATACATGTATCTATACTTCCTCGCATCCTTTTCGCATGTAGGTTATGACACAATGTTGAGTAGTCTTCCCCTGGTCTTCCGTACGTCTTTGGTGGTCATATATTTCACATGGTTTGTATATCTCTGTTAACCCCAACGTGGTAATGTATCCAATCCTCATCCCTTTCTATGTGGTGAACCATAAGTTTTTAATGAATCTGTGATTGCCTTTCTCTGTGGAAATATCTTCATTGGTATCAATTTTTAAGTAACTCTTAAAAGTGATATGATAGGATATGTGTCTTTTGCTTTCTCACTTACTACACGTGGCGTGATTACGTCTAGACTCATCTGTGGTGCTACAAATGGCATTGTTTCATTTTTTCACTAGCGAATATTCCATCTCTACATGGAGGAGTTCTTCCTTGTCCACCCATCTGTTGGTGGACTTTTTGGTTACTTCCATATCTTGGCTATTGTAATACTGTGCCATGCAGATTTGCCTGCCTGTGTCTTTCCAATTCTCTCTTCTTAGGTTATACGTCGAGGAGTGGGCCTGCTGGATCATATGGTAGCTCAATGTTTACCTTTTTAAGGCACCTCCATTCTGTTCTCATTCGTGGCCCTTTCCAAGTTACGTCCCCTTTGAAGTTGAGGGTATGCATTTCTCCACAACACCTTCAGCATTTATTGTTTGTAGTTTTCTTGCTGATGGTTATTCTGACAAGTGTGAGCTGATACCTCTCTGTGGTTGAATTCGAATGTGCCACATAATCCGTTGAAATTGAGCTTTAAGGCATGTCCTTTTTATTTTTCAAGCTGTGATTACCCCTTAGTTCTTCAAAGTGTTCTCTTTAAGTATGTGTCACATTTTGAAATGTTTTGGCCTTTACCTCCCTCAAGACATTTTGAGGGCAGGTTTCATTTACAGTTCTGCAGTACTTGTTCCTATGAAGTGACCATTAGCACAGGCTTTAAAGCTGCTTTTGCAGGTAACTGCCAGAGGGCGGCAGCCTTTCTATGTCCCCCACCCTGGTAACTAGGGAAAAGCCCTTGCGGCCTGTGGTGTTTCTCGGTTATAAATTAGAGTGGAGTGTGCCCGGACAAACCCACACAAGCTGATGTCTCCTTACTTTTGTTGGATTTTTAAATTTAATTTTTATTTTTTATTGGAGTAATTTTCCACTGTGTACGTGGACCACTTCCACTTTGTGCATTCCTCCGTTGATGGACATTTTCATTGCTTCCAAGTGTTGGCTATGGTAAATATTGTTGGACTGCAGGATTGCCTGCCTGTGACTTTTTGATTCTCATTTTCTCAGGTGATAGGCCCAGCAGTGGGTGTGATTGATTGACTGGTAGCACCGTGTTTCCCTTTTCAAAGCACCTTCTTTGTGTTTTCATTAGTGGCTCTTACCACGTCCCCCTTAGAATCGAGGGTACGCATTTCTCCACAATCGCTTCAGCATTTATTGTTTGCAGCATTTATGCTAATGGCCCTTCTGGCTGCTGTGAGCTGATAGGTTTTTGTAATTTGGGTTTGCATGTCTTTGAAAATTCGTAAAACTCATCATTTTTCTCCACCGTTTTCTTTTCTGTTAAAAAAAAGGAAACAATTGGGAGTACAATATAACTCTTGAAATTGTGTTCTTGGAAGGTTGACCTCTTTTGAAATTTTTGGTCGATTTTGCACCCCAGAATTTTTTTAGAAAGCAGGTGTCTTTTACCGAACTGCAAGTTTGGTGAATATTTAGTGACCTTTAGCAATGGGTTTAAAGCTGCTGTTGTGGGAAGTGGCCTCAAGCAGGCAGCATATCTCCATTCCCATATCTGGCTACTAGGGCAGCAGAGCCTTTCTGGAAGTCGTGTTCCTAGTTTGTAAATTACATTGGAATGTGCATGGAGAAAGCCCCATAAGTTTATGTCTCATTATTTCTTCTTGGTTTTAAAATTTTTTTTAATTGGGGTAAAGCTTAGAATATTGTTTGTCCTAGGTGTACACCATCTGGTTCGTTTGTACATTATATATGTCTATTCAAGTACAGATCCTCTTCCCATGTAAAATGTTACTGAGGGTTCCGCAGACCTCCCTTGCTATATGGTTGGTCTTTTTGAGATATGTATATAATATGTGTTTGTATACATATAGTAACACTAATCTTAATTTATCCATTCCCCCCACCTTTCCTTTTAGATGAGCATAGTTTGTTTTCTAAGTCTGTGAGTGTCTTTCTCTGTGGAAATATGTTCCTTTGTGTCAGTTATTAGATAACGCCTATAAGGGATATCATAGAATATAGGTCTTTTGCTTTCCGACTTACCTCATGTTTCGTGATTATCTCCAGACTCATTTGTGGTGCCTCAGAGAGCAGTGGTTCATTGGTTTCCATGGCTATTATTCCATTGTGTACATGGACCACTTCTTCTTTATCCATTCACCTGTTGTTGGACATTTCGATTGCTCCACTGTCTTGGCTATTGTGAATAAGGCTGCACTGCAGCTTTTGCGGCCTGTGTCTTCTCGATTCTTGTCTTCTCAGGTGAGAGGTCCAATGGTGCGCCTGCTGTATTCAATGGTACCTGCAGTTTTACTTTTAAACACAGCTCCTTTCTGTTCTCATTATTGGCTGTTACCCCTTCACGTCTCACCAGCAGGTAGAGTGTACACAGTTCTCAAAAACCCCTTCAACATTTATTGTTCGTAGACTTTTGGCTGATGGTAAGTCGACTGGTGTAAGTTGAAACTTTTTGTAGATTAGATTGCATGGGTCTAACACTCCCTGAGGTTGAGCTTTTATCCATTTTCCTTTTTTTTAAAAGAGCGTGAGTAAAACTTAACTCTTCATACTCTCTTCTTGAAACATTTGCCTGTTTTGAATTGTTTTGTCCATTCCCTCCTTCAGCACAATTTTTTAGGGCAGGTGTCCTTTACAGCCCTGAGTCCTTGGGAATGTTAAGTGACCATTAGCTGTGAGTTTAAAGCTGTTCTTGCAGGAAACGGCCACAAGGTGGCAGCATTTCCCCTTTACCAAATTTGGTTACTAGGGAAACAGAGCCTTAATGGAAGTGGTGTTCTAGGTTGTAAATTAGAATGGAATGTGCCAGGGAAAAGCCCTTTAAGTTTATGTCTCATTACTTCTTGTTCATATTTGTAATTTACTTTTTATTGTTTATCCCAGCAAATATGATTACAATGGTTTGTTTGTTCTAGGTGTGCAAGATGTGGTTCTTTCACACATATACATGTATCTATACTTCCTCGCATCCTTTTCGCATGTAGGTTATGACACAATGTTGAGTAGTCTTCCCCTGGTCTTCCGTACGTCTTTGGTGGTCATATATTTCACATGGTTTGTATATCTCTGTTAACCCCAACGTGGTAATGTATCCAATCCTCATCCCTTTCTATGTGGTGAACCATAAGTTTTTAATGAATCTGTGATTGCCTTTCTCTGTGGAAATATCTTCATTGGTATCAATTTTTAAGTAACTCTTAAAAGTGATATGATAGGATATGTGTCTTTTGCTTTCTCACTTACTACACGTGGCGTGATTACGTGTAGACTCATCTGTGGTGCTATAAATGGCATTGTTTCATTTTTTCACTAGCGAATATTCCATCTCTACATGGAGGAGTTCTTCTTTGTCCACCCATCTGTTGGTGGACTTTATGGTTACTTCCATATCTTGGCTATTGTAATACTGTGCCATGCAGATTTGCCTGCCTGTGTCTTTCCAATTCTCTCTTCTTAGGTTATACGTCGAGGAGTGGGCCTGCTGGATCATATGGTAGCTCAATGTTTACCTTTTTAAGGCACCTCCATTCTGTTCTCATTCGTGGCCCTTTCCAAGTTACGTCCCCTTTGAAGTTGAGGGTATGCATTTCTCCACAACACCTTCAGCATTTATTGTTTGTAGTTTTCTTGCTGATGGTTATTCTGACAAGTGTGAGCTGATACCTCTCTGTGGTTGAATTCGAATGTGCCACATAATCCGTTGAAATTGAGCTTTAAGGCATGTCCTTTTTATTTTTCAAGCTGTGATTACCCCTTAGTTCTTCAAAGTGTTCTCTTTAAGTATGTGTCACATTTTGAAATGTTTTGGCCTTTACCTCCCTCAAGACATTTTGAGGGCAGGTTTCATTTACAGTTCTGCAGTACTTGTTCCTATGAAGTGACCATTAGCACAGGCTTTAAAGCTGCTTTTGCAGGTAACTGCCAGAGGGCGGCAGCCTTTCTATGTCCCCCACCCTGGTAACTAGGGAAAAGCCCTTGCGGCCTGTGGTGTTTCTCGGTTATAAATTAGAGTGGAGTGTGCCCGGACAAACCCACACAAGCTGATGTCTCCTTACTTTTGTTGGATTTTTAAATTTAATTTTTATTTTTTATTGGAGTAATTTTCCACTGTGTACGTGGACCACTTCCACTTTGTGCATTCCTCCGTTGATGGACATTTTCTTTGCTTCCAAGTGTTGGCTATGGTAAATATTGTTGGAGTGCAGAATTGCCAGCCTGTGACTTTTCGATTCTCATTTTCTCAGGTGATAGGCCCAGCAGTGGGTGTGATTGATTGACTGGTAGCACCGTGTTACCCTTTTCAAAGCACCTTCTTTGTGTTTTCATTAGTGGCTCTTACCACGTCCCCCTTAGAATCGAGGGTACGCATTTCTCCACAATCGCTTCAGCATTTATTGTTTGCAGCATTTATGCTAATGGCCCTTCTGGCTGCTGTGAGCTGATAGGTTTTTGTAATTTGGGTTTGCATGTCTTTGAAAATTCGTAAAACTCATCATTTTTCTCCACCGTTTTCTTTTCTGTTAAAAAAAAAGGAAACAATTGGGAGTACAATATAACTCTTGAAATTGTGTTCTTGGAAGGTTGACCTCTTTTGAAATTTTTGGTCGATTTTGCACCCCAGAAGTTTTTTAGAAAGCAGGTGTCTTTTACCCAACTGCAAGTTTGGTGAATATTTAGTGACCTTTAGCAATGGGTTTAAAGCTGCTGTTGTGGGAAGTGGCCTCAAGCAGGCAGCATATCTCCATTCCCATATCTGGCTACTAGGGCAGCAGAGCCTTTCTGGAAGTCGTGTTCCTAGTTTGTAAATTACATTGGAATGTGCATGGAGAAAGCCCCATAAGTTTATGTCTCATTATTTCTTCTTGGTTTTAAAATTTTTTTTAATTGGGGTAAAGCTTAGAATATTGTTTGTCCTAGGTGTACACCATCTGGTTCGTTTGTACATTATATATGTCTATTCAAGTACAGATCCTCTTCCCATGTAAAATGTTACTGAGGGTTCCGCAGACCTCCCTTGCTATATGGTTGGTCTTTTTGAGATATGTATATAATATGTGTTTGTATACATATAGTAACACTAATCTTAATTTATCCATTCCCCCCACCTTTCCTTTTAGATGAGCATAGTTTGTTTTCTAAGTCTGTGAGTGTCTTTCTCTGTGGAAATATGTTCCTTTGTGTCAGTTATTAGATAACGCCTATAAGGGATATCATAGAATATAGGTCTTTTGCTTTCCGACTTACCTCATGTTTCGTGATTATCTCCAGACTCATTTGTGGTGCCTCAGAGAGCAGTGGTTCATTGGTTTCCATGGCTATTATTCCATTGTGTACATGGACCACTTCTTCTTTATCCATTCACCTGTTGTTGGACATTTCGATTGCTCCACTGTCTTGGCTATTGTGAATAAGGCTGCACTGCAGCTTTTGCGGCCTGTGTCTTCTCGATTCTTGTCTTCTCAGGTGAGAGGTCCAATGGTGCGCCTGCTGTATTGAATGGTACCTGCAGTTTTACTTTTAAACACAGCTCCTTCCTGTTCTCATTATTGGCTGTTACCCCTTCACGTCTCACCAGCAGGTAGAGTGTACACAGTTCTCAAAAACCCCTTCAACATTTATTGTTCGTAGACTTTTGGCTGATGGTAAGTCGACTGGTGTAAGTTGAAACTTTTTGTAGATTAGATTGCATGGGTCTAACACTCCCTGAGGTTGAGCTTTTATCCATTTTCCTTTTTTTTAAAAGAGCGTGAGTAAAACTTAACTCTTCATACTCTCTTCTTGAAACATTTGCCTGTTTTGAATTGTTTTGTCCATTCCCTCCTTCAGCACAATTTTTTAGGGCAGGTGTCCTTTACAGCCCTGAGTCCTTGGGAATGTTAAGTGACCATTAGCTGTGAGTTTAAAGCTGTTCTTGCAGGAAACGGCCACAAGGTGGCAGCATTTCCCCTTTACCAAATTTGGTTACTAGGGAAACAGAGCCTTAATGGAAGTGGTGTTCTAGGTTGTAAATTAGAATGGAATGTGCCAGGGAAAAGCCCTTTAAGTTTATGTCTCATTACTTCTTGTTCATATTTGTAATTTACTTTTTATTGTTTATCCCAGCAAATATGATTACAATGGTTTGTTTGTTCTAGGTGTGCAAGATGTGGTTCTTTCACACATATACATGTATCTATACTTCCTCGCATCCTTTTCGCATGTAGGTTATGACACAATGTTGAGTAGTCTTCCCCTGGTCTTCCGTACGTCTTTGGTGGTCATATATTTCACATGGTTTGTATATCTCTGTTAACCCCAACGTGGTAATGTATCCAATCCTCATCCCTTTCTATGTGGTGAACCATAAGTTTTTAATGAATCTGTGATTGCCTTTCTCTGTGGAAATATCTTCATTGGTATCAATTTTTAAGTAACTCTTAAAAGTGATATGATAGGATATGTGTCTTTTGCTTTCTCACTTACTACACGTGGCGTGATTACGTCTAGACTCATCTATGGTGCTATAAATGGCATTGTTTCATTTTTTCACTAGCGAATATTCCATCTCTACATGGAGGAGTTCTTCTTTGTCCACCCATCTGTTGGTGGACTTTATGGTTACTTCCATATCTTGGCTATTGTAATACTGTGCCATGCAGATTTGCCTGCCTGTGTCTTTCCAATTCTCTCTTCTTAGGTTATACGTCGAGGAGTGGGCCTGCTGGATCATATGGTAGCTCAATGTTTACCTTTTTAAGGCACCTCCATTCTGTTCTCATTCGTGGCCCTTTCCAAGTTACGTCCCCTTTGAAGTTGAGGGTATGCATTTCTCCACAACACCTTCAGCATTTATTGTTTGTAGTTTTCTTGCTGATGGTTATTCTGACAAGTGTGAGCTGATACCTCTCTGTGGTTGAATTCGAATGTGCCACATAATCCGTTGAAATTGAGCTTTAAGGCATGTCCTTTTTATTTTTCAAGCTGTGATTACCCCTTAGTTCTTCAAAGTGTTCTCTTTAAGTATGTGTCACATTTTGAAATGTTTTGGCCTTTACCTCCCTCAAGACATTTTGAGGGCAGGTTTCATTTACAGTTCTGCAGTACTTGTTCCTATGAAGTGACCATTAGCACAGGCTTTAAAGCTGCTTTTGCAGGTAACTGCCAGAGGGCGGCAGCCTTTCTATGTCCCCCACCCTGGTAACTAGGGAAAAGCCCTTGCGGCCTGTGGTGTTTCTCGGTTATAAATTAGAGTGGAGTGTGCCCGGACAAACCCACACAAGCTGATGTCTCCTTACTTTTGTTGGATTTTTACATTTAATTTTTATTTTTTATTGGAGTAATTTTCCACTGTGTACGTGGACCACTTCTACTTTGTGCATTCCTCGGTTGATGGACATTTTCTTTGCTTCCAAGTGTTGGCTATGGTAAATATTGTTGGAGTGCAGAATTGCCAGCCTGTGACTTTTCGATTCTCATTTTCTCAGGTGATAGGCCCAGCAGTGGGTGTGATTGATTGACTGGTAGCACCGTGTTACCCTTTTCAAAGCACCTTCTTTGTGTTTTCATTAGTGGCTCTTACCACGTCCCCCTTAGAATCGAGGGTACGCATTTCTCCACAATCGCTTCAGCATTTATTGTTTGCAGCATTTATGCTAATGGCCCTTCTGGCTGCTGTGAGCTGATAGGTTTTTGTAATTTGGGTTTGCATGTCTTTGAAAATTCGTAAAACTCATCATTTTTCTCCACCGTTTTCTTTTCTGTTAAAAAAAAGGAAACAATTGGGAGTACAATATAACTCTTGAAATTGTGTTCTTGGAAGGTTGACCTCTTTTGAAATTTTTGGTCGATTTTGCACCCCAGAATTTTTTTAGAAAGCAGGTGTCTTTTACCGAACTGCAAGTTTGGTGAATATTTAGTGACCTTTAGCAATGGGTTTAAAGCTGCTGTTGTGGGAAGTGGCCTCAAGCAGGCAGCATATCTCCATTCCCATATCTGGCTACTAGGGCAGCAGAGCCTTTCTGGAAGTCGTGTTCCTAGTTTGTAAATTACATTGGAATGTGCATGGAGAAAGCCCCATAAGTTTATGTCTCATTATTTCTTCTTGGTTTTAAAATTTTTTTTAATTGGGGTAAAGCTTAGAATATTGTTTGTCCTAGGTGTACACCATCTGGTTCGTTTGTACATTATATATGTCTATTCAAGTACAGATCCTCTTCCCATGTAAAATGTTACTGAGGGTTCCGCAGACCTCCCTTGCTATATGGTTGGTCTTTTTGAGATATGTATATAATATGTGTTTGTATACATATAGTAACACTAATCTTAATTTATCCATTCCCCCCACCTTTCCTTTTAGATGAGCATAGTTTGTTTTCTAAGTCTGTGAGTGTCTTTCTCTGTGGAAATATGTTCCTTTGTGTCAGTTATTAGATAACGCCTATAAGGGATATCATAGAATATAGGTCTTTTGCTTTCCGACTTACCTCATGTTTCGTGATTATCTCCAGACTCATTTGTGGTGCCTCAGAGAGCAGTGGTTCATTGGTTTCCATGGCTATTATTCCATTGTGTACATGGACCACTTCTTCTTTATCCATTCACCTGTTGTTGGACATTTCGATTGCTCCACTGTCTTGGCTATTGTGAATAAGGCTGCACTGCAGCTTTTGCGGCCTGTGTCTTCTCGATTCTTGTCTTCTCAGGTGAGAGGTCCAATGGTGCGCCTGCTGTATTGAATGGTACCTGCAGTTTTACTTTTAAACACAGCTCCTTCCTGTTCTCATTATTGGCTGTTACCCCTTCACGTCTCACCAGCAGGTAGAGTGTACACAGTTCTCAAAAACCCCTTCAACATTTATTGTTCGTAGACTTTTGGCTGATGGTAAGTCGACTGGTGTAAGTTGAAACTTTTTGTAGATTAGATTGCATGGGTCTAACACTCCCTGAGGTTGAGCTTTTATCCATTTTCCTTTTTTTTAAAAGAGCGTGAGTAAAACTTAACTCTTCATACTCTCTTCTTGAAACATTTGCCTGTTTTGAATTGTTTTGTCCATTCCCTCCTTCAGCACAATTTTTTAGGGCAGGTGTCCTTTACAGCCCTGAGTCCTTGGGAATGTTAAGTGACCATTAGCTGTGAGTTTAAAGCTGTTCTTGCAGGAAACGGCCACAAGGTGGCAGCATTTCCCCTTTACCAAATTTGGTTACTAGGGAAACAGAGCCTTAATGGAAGTGGTGTTCTAGGTTGTAAATTAGAATGGAATGTGCCAGGGAAAAGCCCTTTAAGTTTATGTCTCATTACTTCTTGTTCATATTTGTAATTTACTTTTTATTGTTTATCCCAGCAAATATGATTACAATGGTTTGTTTGTTCTAGGTGTGCAAGATGTGGTTCTTTCACACATATACATGTATCTATACTTCCTCGCATCCTTTTCGCATGTAGGTTATGACACAATGTTGAGTAGTCTTCCCCTGGTCTTCCGTACGTCTTTGGTGGTTATATATTTCACATGGTTTGTATATCTCTGTTAACCCCAACGTGGTAATGTATCCAATCCTCATCCCTTTCTATGTGGTGAACCATAAGTTTTTAATGAATCTGTGATTGCCTTTCTCTGTGGAAATATCTTCATTGGTATCAATTTTTAAGTAACTCTTAAAAGTGATATGATAGGATATGTGTCTTTTGCTTTCTCACTTACTACACGTGGCGTGATTACGTCTAGACTCATCTGTGCTGCTACAAATGGTATTGTTTCATTTTTTCACTAGCGAATATTCCATCTCTACATGGAGGAGTTCTTGCTTGTCCACCCATCTGTTGGTGGACTTTTTGGTTACTTCCATATCTTGGCTATTGTAATACTGTGCCATGCAGATTTGCCTGCCTGTGTCTTTCCAATTCTCTCTTAGGTTATACGTCGAGGAGTGGGACTGCTGGATCATATGGTAGCTCAATGTTTACCTTTTTAAGGCACCTCCATTCTGTTCTCATTCGTGGCCCTTTCCAAGTTACGTCCCCTTTGAAGTTGAGGGTATGCATTTCTCCACAACACCTTCAGCATTTATTGTTTGTAGTTTTCTTGCTGATGGTTATTCTGACAAGTGTGAGCTGATACCTCTCTGTGGTTGAATTCGAATGTGCCACATAATCCGTTGAAATTGAGCTTTAAGGCATGTCCTTTTTATTTTTCAAGCTGTGATTACCCCTTAGTTCTTCAAAGTGTTCTCTTTAAGTATGTGTCACATTTTGAAATGTTTTGGCCTTTACCTCCCTCAAGACATTTTGAGGGCAGGTTTCATTTACAGTTCTGCAGTACTTGTTCCTATGAAGTGACCATTAGCACAGGCTTTAAAGCTGCTTTTGCAGGTAACTGCCAGAGGGCGGCAGCCTTTCTATGTCCCCCACCCTGGTAACTAGGGAAAAGCCCTTGCGGCCTGTGGTGTTTCTCGGTTATAAATTAGAGTGGAGTGTGCCCGGACAAACCCACACAAGCTGATGTCTCCTTACTTTTGTTGGATTTTTAAATTTAATTTTTATTTTTTATTGGAGTAATTTTCCACTGTGTACGTGGACCACTTCCACTTTGTGCATTCCTCCGTTGATGGACATTTTCATTGCTTCCAAGTGTTGGCTATGGTAAATATTGTTGGACTGCAGGATTGCCTGCCTGTGACTTTTTGATTCTCATTTTCTCAGGTGATAGGCCCAGCAGTGGGTGTGATTGATTGACTGGTAGCACCGTGTTTCCCTTTTCAAAGCACCTTCTTTGTGTTTTCATTAGTGGCTCTTACCACGTCCCCCTTAGAATCGAGGGTACGCATTTCTCCACAATCGCTTCAGCATTTATTGTTTGCAGCATTTATGCTAATGGCCCTTCTGGCTGCTGTGAGCTGATAGGTTTTTGTAATTTGGGTTTGCATGTCTTTGAAAATTCGTAAAACTCATCATTTTTCTCCACCGTTTTCTTTTCTGTTAAAAAAAAGGAAACAATTGGGAGTACAATATAACTCTTGAAATTGTGTTCTTGGAAGGTTGACCTCTTTTGAAATTTTTGGTCGATTTTGCACCCCAGAATTTTTTTAGAAAGCAGGTGTCTTTTACCGAACTGCAAGTTTGGTGAATATTTAGTGACCTTTAGCAATGGGTTTAAAGCTGCTGTTGTGGGAAGTGGCCTCAAGCAGGCAGCATATCTCCATTCCCATATCTGGCTACTAGGGCAGCAGAGCCTTTCTGGAAGTCGTGTTCCTAGTTTGTAAATTACATTGGAATGTGCATGGAGAAAGCCCCATAAGTTTATGTCTCATTATTTCTTCTTGGTTTTAAAATTTTTTTTAATTGGGGTAAAGCTTAGAATATTGTTTGTCCTAGGTGTACACCATCTGGTTCGTTTGTACATTATATATGTCTATTCAAGTACAGATCCTCTTCCCATGTAAAATGTTACTGAGGGTTCCGCAGACCTCCCTTGCTATATGGTTGGTCTTTTTGAGATATGTATATAATATGTGTTTGTATACATATAGTAACACTAATCTTAATTTATCCATTCCCCCCACCTTTCCTTTTAGATGAGCATAGTTTGTTTTCTAAGTCTGTGAGTGTCTTTCTCTGTGGAAATATGTTCCTTTGTGTCAGTTATTAGATAACGCCTATAAGGGATATCATAGAATATAGGTCTTTTGCTTTCCGACTTACCTCATGTTTCGTGATTATCTCCAGACTCATTTGTGGTGCCTCAGAGAGCAGTGGTTCATTGGTTTCCATGGCTATTATTCCATTGTGTACATGGACCACTTCTTCTTTATCCATTCACCTGTTGTTGGACATTTCGATTGCTCCACTGTCTTGGCTATTGTGAATAAGGCTGCACTGCAGCTTTTGCGGCCTGTGTCTTCTCGATTCTTGTCTTCTCAGGTGAGAGGTCCAATGGTGCGCCTGCTGTATTCAATGGTACCTGCAGTTTTACTTTTAAACACAGCTCCTTTCTGTTCTCATTATTGGCTGTTACCCCTTCACGTCTCACCAGCAGGTAGAGTGTACACAGTTCTCAAAAACCCCTTCAACATTTATTGTTCGTAGACTTTTGGCTGATGGTAAGTCGACTGGTGTAAGTTGAAACTTTTTGTAGATTAGATTGCATGGGTCTAACACTCCCTGAGGTTGAGCTTTTATCCATTTTCCTTTTTTTTAAAAGAGCGTGAGTAAAACTTAACTCTTCATACTCTCTTCTTGAAACATTTGCCTGTTTTGAATTGTTTTGTCCATTCCCTCCTTCAGCACAATTTTTTAGGGCAGGTGTCCTTTACAGCCCTGAGTCCTTGGGAATGTTAAGTGACCATTAGCTGTGAGTTTAAAGCTGTTCTTGCAGGAAACGGCCACAAGGTGGCAGCATTTCCCCTTTACCAAATTTGGTTACTAGGGAAACAGAGCCTTAATGGAAGTGGTGTTCTAGGTTGTAAATTAGAATGGAATGTGCCAGGGAAAAGCCCTTTAAGTTTATGTCTCATTACTTCTTGTTCATATTTGTAATTTACTTTTTATTGTTTATCCCAGCAAATATGATTACAATGGTTTGTTTGTTCTAGGTGTGCAAGATGTGGTTCTTTCACACATATACATGTATCTATACTTCCTCGCATCCTTTTCGCATGTAGGTTATGACACAATGTTGAGTAGTCTTCCCCTGGTCTTCCGTACGTCTTTGGTGGTTATATATTTCACATGGTTTGTATATCTCTGTTAACCCCAACGTGGTAATGTATCCAATCCTCATCCCTTTCTATGTGGTGAACCATAAGTTTTTAATGAATCTGTGATTGCCTTTCTCTGTGGAAATATCTTCATTGGTATCAATTTTTAAGTAACTCTTAAAAGTGATATGATAGGATATGTGTCTTTTGCTTTCTCACTTACTACACGTGGCGTGATTACGTCTAGACTCATCTGTGGTGCTACAAATGGTATTGTTTCATTTTTTCACTAGCGAATATTCCATCTCTACATGGAGGAGTTCTTGCTTGTCCACCCATCTGTTGGTGGACTTTTTGGTTACTTCCATATCTTGGCTATTGTAATACTGTGCCATGCAGATTTGCCTGCCTGTGTCTTTCCAATTCTCTCTTCTTAGGTTATACGTCGAGGAGTGGGCCTGCTGGATCATATGGTAGCTCAATGTTTACCTTTTTAAGGCACCTCCATTCTGTTCTCATTCGTGGCCCTTTCCAAGTTACGTCCCCTTTGAAGTTGAGGGTATGCATTTCTCCACAACACCTTCAGCATTTATTGTTTGTAGTTTTCTTGCTGATGGTTATTCTGACAAGTGTGAGCTGATACCTCTCTGTGGTTGAATTCGAATGTGCCACATAATCCGTTGAAATTGAGCTTTAAGGCATGTCCTTTTTATTTTTCAAGCTGTGATTACCCCTTAGTTCTTCAAAGTGTTCTCTTTAAGTATGTGTCACATTTTGAAATGTTTTGGCCTTTACCTCCCTCAAGACATTTTGAGGGCAGGTTTCATTTACAGTTCTGCAGTACTTGTTCCTATGAAGTGACCATTAGCACAGGCTTTAAAGCTGCTTTTGCAGGTAACTGCCAGAGGGCGGCAGCCTTTCTATGTCCCCCACCCTGGTAACTAGGGAAAAGCCCTTGCGGCCTGTGGTGTTTCTCGGTTATAAATTAGAGTGGAGTGTGCCCGGACAAACCCACACAAGCTGATGTCTCCTTACTTTTGTTGGATTTTTAAATTTAATTTTTATTTTTTATTGGAGTAATTTTCCACTGTGTACGTGGACCACTTCCACTTTGTGCATTCCTCCGTTGATGGACATTTTCATTGCTTCCAAGTGTTGGCTATGGTAAATATTGTTGGACTGCAGGATTGCCTGCCTGTGACTTTTTGATTCTCATTTTCTCAGGTGATAGGCCCAGCAGTGGGTGTGATTGATTGACTGGTAGCACCGTGTTTCCCTTTTCAAAGCACCTTCTTTGTGTTTTCATTAGTGGCTCTTACCACGTCCCCCTTAGAATCGAGGGTACGCATTTCTCCACAATCGCTTCAGCATTTATTGTTTGCAGCATTTATGCTAATGGCCCTTCTGGCTGCTGTGAGCTGATAGGTTTTTGTAATTTGGGTTTGCATGTCTTTGAAAATTCGTAAAACTCATCATTTTTCTCCACCGTTTTCTTTTCTGTTAAAAAAAAGGAAACAATTGGGAGTACAATATAACTCTTGAAATTGTGTTCTTGGAAGGTTGACCTCTTTTGAAATTTTTGGTCGATTTTGCACCCCAGAATTTTTTTAGAAAGCAGGTGTCTTTTACCGAACTGCAAGTTTGGTGAATATTTAGTGACCTTTAGCAATGGGTTTAAAGCTGCTGTTGTGGGAAGTGGCCTCAAGCAGGCAGCATATCTCCATTCCCATATCTGGCTACTAGGGCAGCAGAGCCTTTCTGGAAGTCGTGTTCCTAGTTTGTAAATTACATTGGAATGTGCATGGAGAAAGCCCCATAAGTTTATGTCTCATTATTTCTTCTTGGTTTTAAAATTTTTTTTAATTGGGGTAAAGCTTAGAATATTGTTTGTCCTAGGTGTACACCATCTGGTTCGTTTGTACATTATATATGTCTATTCAAGTACAGATCCTCTTCCCATGTAAAATGTTACTGAGGGTTCCGCAGACCTCCCTTGCTATATGGTTGGTCTTTTTGAGATATGTATATAATATGTGTTTGTATACATATAGTAACACTAATCTTAATTTATCCATTCCCCCCACCTTTCCTTTTAGATGAGCATAGTTTGTTTTCTAAGTCTGTGAGTGTCTTTCTCTGTGGAAATATGTTCCTTTGTGTCAGTTATTAGATAACGCCTATAAGGGATATCATAGAATATAGGTCTTTTGCTTTCCGACTTACCTCATGTTTCGTGATTATCTCCAGACTCATTTGTGGTGCCTCAGAGAGCAGTGGTTCATTGGTTTCCATGGCTATTATTCCATTGTGTACATGGACCACTTCTTCTTTATCCATTCACCTGTTGTTGGACATTTCGATTGCTCCACTGTCTTGGCTATTGTGAATAAGGCTGCACTGCAGCTTTTGCGGCCTGTGTCTTCTCGATTCTTGTCTTCTCAGGTGAGAGGTCCAATGGTGCGCCTGCTGTATTGAATGGTACCTGCAGTTTTACTTTTAAACACAGCTCCTTCCTGTTCTCATTATTGGCTGTTACCCCTTCACGTCTCACCAGCAGGTAGAGTGTACACAGTTCTCAAAAACCCCTTCAACATTTATTGTTCGTAGACTTTTGGCTGATGGTAAGTCGACTGGTGTAAGTTGAAACTTTTTGTAGATTAGATTGCATGGGTCTAACACTCCCTGAGGTTGAGCTTTTATCCATTTTCCTTTTTTTTAAAAGAGCGTGAGTAAAACTTAACTCTTCATACTCTCTTCTTGAAACATTTGCCTGTTTTGAATTGTTTTGTCCATTCCCTCCTTCAGCACAATTTTTTAGGGCAGGTGTCCTTTACAGCCCTGAGTCCTTGGGAATGTTAAGTGACCATTAGCTGTGAGTTTAAAGCTGTTCTTGCAGGAAACGGCCACAAGGTGGCAGCATTTCCCCTTTACCAAATTTGGTTACTAGGGAAACAGAGCCTTAATGGAAGTGGTGTTCTAGGTTGTAAATTAGAATGGAATGTGCCAGGGAAAAGCCCTTTAAGTTTATGTCTCATTACTTCTTGTTCATATTTGTAATTTACTTTTTATTGTTTATCCCAGCAAATATGATTACAATGGTTTGTTTGTTCTAGGTGTGCAAGATGTGGTTCTTTCACACATATACATGTATCTATACTTCCTCGCATCCTTTTCGCATGTAGGTTATGACACAATGTTGAGTAGTCTTCCCCTGGTCTTCCGTACGTCTTTGGTGGTCATATATTTCACATGGTTTGTATATCTCTGTTAACCTCAACGTGGTAATGTATCCAATCCTCATCCCTTTCTATGTGGTGAACCATAAGTTTTTAATGAATCTGTGATTGCCTTTCTCTGTGGAAATATCTTCATTGGTATCAATTTTTAAGTAACTCTTAAAAGTGATATGATAGGATATGTGTCTTTTGCTTTCTCACTTACTACACGTGGCGTGATTACGTCTAGACTCATCTATGGTGCTATAAATGGCATTGTTTCATTTTTTCACTAGCGAATATTCCATCTCTACATGGAGGAGTTCTTCTTTGTCCACCCATCTGTTGGTGGACTTTATGGTTACTTCCATATCTTGGCTATTGTAATACTGTGCCATGCAGATTTGCCTGCCTGTGTCTTTCCAATTCTCTCTTCTTAGGTTATACGTCGAGGAGTGGGCCTGCTGGATCATATGGTAGCTCAATGTTTACCTTTTTAAGGCACCTCCATTCTGTTCTCATTCGTGGCCCTTTCCAAGTTACGTCCCCTTTGAAGTTGAGGGTATGCATTTCTCCACAACACCTTCAGCATTTATTGTTTGTAGTTTTCTTGCTGATGGTTATTCTGACAAGTGTGAGCTGATACCTCTCTGTGGTTGAATTCGAATGTGCCACATAATCCGTTGAAATTGAGCTTTAAGGCATGTCCTTTTTATTTTTCAAGCTGTGATTACCCCTTAGTTCTTCAAAGTGTTCTCTTTAAGTATGTGTCACATTTTGAAATGTTTTGGCCTTTACCTCCCTCAAGACATTTTGAGGGCAGGTTTCATTTACAGTTCTGCAGTACTTGTTCCTATGAAGTGACCATTAGCACAGGCTTTAAAGCTGCTTTTGCAGGTAACTGCCAGAGGGCGGCAGCCTTTCTATGTCCCCCACCCTGGTAACTAGGGAAAAGCCCTTGCGGCCTGTGGTGTTTCTCGGTTATAAATTAGAGTGGAGTGTGCCCGGACAAACCCACACAAGCTGATGTCTCCTTACTTTTGTTGGATTTTTAAATTTAATTTTTATTTTTTATTGGAGTAATTTTCCACTGTGTACGTGGACCACTTCCACTTTGTGCATTCCTCCGTTGATGGACATTTTCATTGCTTCCAAGTGTTGGCTATGGTAAATATTGTTGGACTGCAGGATTGCCTGCCTGTGACTTTTTGATTCTCATTTTCTCAGGTGATAGGCCCAGCAGTGGGTGTGATTGATTGACTGGTAGCACCGTGTTTCCCTTTTCAAAGCACCTTCTTTGTGTTTTCATTAGTGGCTCTTACCACGTCCCCCTTAGAATCGAGGGTACGCATTTCTCCACAATCGCTTCAGCATTTATTGTTTGCAGCATTTATGCTAATGGCCCTTCTGGCTGCTGTGAGCTGATAGGTTTTTGTAATTTGGGTTTGCATGTCTTTGAAAATTCGTAAAACTCATCATTTTTCTCCACCGTTTTCTTTTCTGTTAAAAAAAAGGAAACAATTGGGAGTACAATATAACTCTTGAAATTGTGTTCTTGGAAGGTTGACCTCTTTTGAAATTTTTGGTCGATTTTGCACCCCAGAATTTTTTTAGAAAGCAGGTGTCTTTTACCGAACTGCAAGTTTGGTGAATATTTAGTGACCTTTAGCAATGGGTTTAAAGCTGCTGTTGTGGGAAGTGGCCTCAAGCAGGCAGCATATCTCCATTCCCATATCTGGCTACTAGGGCAGCAGAGCCTTTCTGGAAGTCGTGTTCCTAGTTTGTAAATTACATTGGAATGTGCATGGAGAAAGCCCCATAAGTTTATGTCTCATTATTTCTTCTTGGTTTTAAAATTTTTTTTAATTGGGGTAAAGCTTAGAATATTGTTTGTCCTAGGTGTACACCATCTGGTTCGTTTGTACATTATATATGTCTATTCAAGTACAGATCCTCTTCCCATGTAAAATGTTACTGAGGGTTCCGCAGACCTCCCTTGCTATATGGTTGGTCTTTTTGAGATATGTATATAATATGTGTTTGTATACATATAGTAACACTAATCTTAATTTATCCATTCCCCCCACCTTTCCTTTTAGATGAGCATAGTTTGTTTTCTAAGTCTGTGAGTGTCTTTCTCTGTGGAAATATGTTCCTTTGTGTCAGTTATTAGATAACGCCTATAAGGGATATCATAGAATATAGGTCTTTTGCTTTCCGACTTACCTCATGTTTCGTGATTATCTCCAGACTCATTTGTGGTGCCTCAGAGAGCAGTGGTTCATTGGTTTCCATGGCTATTATTCCATTGTGTACATGGACCACTTCTTCTTTATCCATTCACCTGTTGTTGGACATTTCGATTGCTCCACTGTCTTGGCTATTGTGAATAAGGCTGCACTGCAGCTTTTGCGGCCTGTGTCTTCTCGATTCTTGTCTTCTCAGGTGAGAGGTCCAATGGTGCGCCTGCTGTATTGAATGGTACCTGCAGTTTTACTTTTAAACACAGCTCCTTCCTGTTCTCATTATTGGCTGTTACCCCTTCACGTCTCACCAGCAGGTAGAGTGTACACAGTTCTCAAAAACCCCTTCAACATTTATTGTTCGTAGACTTTTGGCTGATGGTAAGTCGACTGGTGTAAGTTGAAACTTTTTGTAGATTAGATTGCATGGGTCTAACACTCCCTGAGGTTGAGCTTTTATCCATTTTCCTTTTTTTTAAAAGAGCGTGAGTAAAACTTAACTCTTCATACTCTCTTCTTGAAACATTTGCCTGTTTTGAATTGTTTTGTCCATTCCCTCCTTCAGCACAATTTTTTAGGGCAGGTGTCCTTTACAGCCCTGAGTCCTTGGGAATGTTAAGTGACCATTAGCTGTGAGTTTAAAGCTGTTCTTGCAGGAAACGGCCACAAGGTGGCAGCATTTCCCCTTTACCAAATTTGGTTACTAGGGAAACAGAGCCTTAATGGAAGTGGTGTTCTAGGTTGTAAATTAGAATGGAATGTGCCAGGGAAAAGCCCTTTAAGTTTATGTCTCATTACTTCTTGTTCATATTTGTAATTTACTTTTTATTGTTTATCCCAGCAAATATGATTACAATGGTTTGTTTGTTCTAGGTGTGCAAGATGTGGTTCTTTCACACATATACATGTATCTATACTTCCTCGCATCCTTTTCGCATGTAGGTTATGACACAATGTTGAGTAGTCTTCCCCTGGTCTTCCGTACGTCTTTGGTGGTCATATATTTCACATGGTTTGTATATCTCTGTTAACCTCAACGTGGTAATGTATCCAATCCTCATCCCTTTCTATGTGGTGAACCATAAGTTTTTAATGAATCTGTGATTGCCTTTCTCTGTGGAAATATCTTCATTGGTATCAATTTTTAAGTAACTCTTAAAAGTGATATGATAGGATATGTGTCTTTTGCTTTCTCACTTACTACACGTGGCGTGATTACGTCTAGACTCATCTATGGTGCTATAAATGGCATTGTTTCATTTTTTCACTAGCGAATATTCCATCTCTACATGGAGGAGTTCTTCTTTGTCCACCCATCTGTTGGTGGACTTTATGGTTACTTCCATATCTTGGCTATTGTAATACTGTGCCATGCAGATTTGCCTGCCTGTGTCTTTCCAATTCTCTCTTCTTAGGTTATACGTCGAGGAGTGGGCCTGCTGGATCATATGGTAGCTCAATGTTTACCTTTTTAAGGCACCTCCATTCTGTTCTCATTCGTGGCCCTTTCCAAGTTACGTCCCCTTTGAAGTTGAGGGTATGCATTTCTCCACAACACCTTCAGCATTTATTGTTTGTAGTTTTCTTGCTGATGGTTATTCTGACAAGTGTGAGCTGATACCTCTCTGTGGTTGAATTCGAATGTGCCACATAATCCGTTGAAATTGAGCTTTAAGGCATGTCCTTTTTATTTTTCAAGCTGTGATTACCCCTTAGTTCTTCAAAGTGTTCTCTTTAAGTATGTGTCACATTTTGAAATGTTTTGGCCTTTACCTCCCTCAAGACATTTTGAGGGCAGGTTTCATTTACAGTTCTGCAGTACTTGTTCCTATGAAGTGACCATTAGCACAGGCTTTAAAGCTGCTTTTGCAGGTAACTGCCAGAGGGCGGCAGCCTTTCTATGTCCCCCACCCTGGTAACTAGGGAAAAGCCCTTGCGGCCTGTGGTGTTTCTCGGTTATAAATTAGAGTGGAGTGTGCCCGGACAAACCCACACAAGCTGATGTCTCCTTACTTTTGTTGGATTTTTACATTTAATTTTTATTTTTTATTGGAGTAATTTTCCACTGTGTACGTGGACCACTTCTACTTTGTGCATTCCTCGGTTGATGGACATTTTCTTTGCTTCCAAGTGTTGGCTATGGTAAATATTGTTGGAGTGCAGAATTGCCAGCCTGTGACTTTTCGATTCTCATTTTCTCAGGTGATAGGCCCAGCAGTGGGTGTGATTGATTGACTGGTAGCACCGTGTTACCCTTTTCAAAGCACCTTCTTTGTGTTTTCATTAGTGGCTCTTACCACGTCCCCCTTAGAATCGAGGGTACGCATTTCTCCACAATCGCTTCAGCATTTATTGTTTGCAGCATTTATGCTAATGGCCCTTCTGGCTGCTGTGAGCTGATAGGTTTTTGTAATTTGGGTTTGCATGTCTTTGAAAATTCGTAAAACTCATCATTTTTCTCCACCGTTTTCTTTTCTGTTAAAAAAAAGGAAACAATTGGGAGTACAATATAACTCTTGAAATTGTGTTCTTGGAAGGTTGACCTCTTTTGAAATTTTTGGTCGATTTTGCACCCCAGAATTTTTTTAGAAAGCAGGTGTCTTTTACCGAACTGCAAGTTTGGTGAATATTTAGTGACCTTTAGCAATGGGTTTAAAGCTGCTGTTGTGGGAAGTGGCCTCAAGCAGGCAGCATATCTCCATTCCCATATCTGGCTACTAGGGCAGCAGAGCCTTTCTGGAAGTCGTGTTCCTAGTTTGTAAATTACATTGGAATGTGCATGGAGAAAGCCCCATAAGTTTATGTCTCATTATTTCTTCTTGGTTTTAAAATTTTTTTTAATTGGGGTAAAGCTTAGAATATTGTTTGTCCTAGGTGTACACCATCTGGTTGGTTTGTACATTATATATGTCTATTCAAGTACAGATCCTCTTCCCATGTAAAATGTTACTGAGGGTTCCGCAGACCTCCCTTGCTATATGGTTGGTCTTTTTGAGATATGTATATAATATGTGTTTGTATACATATAGTAACACTAATCTTAATTTATCCATTCCCCCCACCTTTCCTTTTAGATGAGCATAGTTTGTTTTCTAAGTCTGTGAGTGTCTTTCTCTGTGGAAATATGTTCCTTTGTGTCAGTTATTAGATAACGCCTATAAGGGATATCATAGAATATAGGTCTTTTGCTTTCCGACTTACCTCATGTTTCGTGATTATCTCCAGACTCATTTGTGGTGCCTCAGAGAGCAGTGGTTCATTGGTTTCCATGGCTATTATTCCATTGTGTACATGGACCACTTCTTCTTTATCCATTCACCTGTTGTTGGACATTTCGATTGCTCCACTGTCTTGGCTATTGTGAATAAGGCTGCACTGCAGCTTTTGCGGCCTGTGTCTTCTCGATTCTTGTCTTCTCAGGTGAGAGGTCCAATGGTGCGCCTGCTGTATTGAATGGTACCTGCAGTTTTACTTTTAAACACAGCTCCTTTCTGTTCTCATTATTGGCTGTTACCCCTTCACGTCTCACCAGCAGGTAGAGTGTACACAGTTCTCAAAAACCCCTTCAACATTTATTGTTCGTAGACTTTTGGCTGATGGTAAGTCGACTGGTGTAAGTTGAAACTTTTTGTAGATTAGATTGCATGGGTCTAACACTCCCTGAGGTTGAGCTTTTATCCATTTTCCTTTTTTTTAAAAGAGCGTGAGTAAAACTTAACTCTTCATACTCTCTTCTTGAAACATTTGCCTGTTTTGAATTTTTTTGTCCATTCCCTCCTTCAGCACAATTTTTTAGGGCAGGTGTCCTTTACAGCCCTGAGTCCTTGGGAATGTTAAGTGACCATTAGCTGTGAGTTTAAAGCTGTTCTTGCAGGAAACGGCCACAAGGTGGCAGCATTTCCCCTTTACCAAATTTGGTTACTAGGGAAACAGAGCCTTAATGGAAGTGGTGTTCTAGGTTGTAAATTAGAATGGAATGTGCCAGGGAAAAGCCCTTTAAGTTTATGTCTCATTACTTCTTGTTCATATTTGTAATTTACTTTTTATTGTTTATCCCAGCAAATATGATTACAATGGTTTGTTTGTTCTAGGTGTGCAAGATGTGGTTCTTTCACACATATACATGTATCTATACTTCCTCGCATCCTTTTCGCATGTAGGTTATGACACAATGTTGAGTAGTCTTCCCCTGGTCTTCCGTACGTCTTTGGTGGTCATATATTTCACATGGTTTGTATATCTCTGTTAACCCCAACGTGGTAATGTATCCAATCCTCATCCCTTTCTATGTGGTGAACCATAAGTTTTTAATGAATCTGTGATTGCCTTTCTCTGTGGAAATATCTTCATTGGTATCAATTTTTAAGTAACTCTTAAAAGTGATATGATAGGATATGTGTCTTTTGCTTTCTCACTTACTACACGTGGCATGATTACGTCTAGACTCATCTGTGGTGCTACAAATGGTATTGTTTCATTTTTTCACTAGCGAATATTCCATCTCTACATGGAGGAGTTCTTCTTTGTCCACCCATCTGTTGGTGGACTTTATGGTTACTTCCATATCTTGGCTATTGTAATACTGTGCCATGCAGATTTGCCTGCCTGTGTCTTTCCAATTCTCTCTTCTTAGGTTATACGTCGAGGAGTGGGCCTGCTGGATCATATGGTAGCTCAATGTTTACCTTTTTAAGGCACCTCCATTCTGTTCTCATTCGTGGCCCTTTCCAAGTTACGTCCCCTTTGAAGTTGAGGGTATGCATTTCTCCACAACACCTTCAGCATTTATTGTTTGTAGTTTTCTTGCTGATGGTTATTCTGACAAGTGTGAGCTGATACCTCTCTGTGGTTGAATTCGAATGTGCCACATAATCCGTTGAAATTGAGCTTTAAGGCATGTCCTTTTTATTTTTCAAGCTGTGATTACCCCTTAGTTCTTCAAAGTGTTCTCTTTAAGTATGTGTCACATTTTGAAATGTTTTGGCCTTTACCTCCCTCAAGACATTTTGAGGGCAGGTTTCATTTACAGTTCTGCAGTACTTGTTCCTATGAAGTGACCATTAGCACAGGCTTTAAAGCTGCTTTTGCAGGTAACTGCCAGAGGGCGGCAGCCTTTCTATGTCCCCCACCCTGGTAACTAGGGAAAAGCCCTTGCGGCCTGTGGTGTTTCTCGGTTATAAATTAGAGTGGAGTGTGCCCGGACAAACCCACACAAGCTGATGTCTCCTTACTTTTGTTGGATTTTTAAATTTAATTTTTATTTTTTATTGGAGTAATTTTCCACTGTGTACGTGGACCACTTCCACTTTGTGCATTCCTCCGTTGATGGACATTTTCATTGCTTCCAAGTGTTGGCTATGGTAAATATTGTTGGACTGCAGGATTGCCTGCCTGTGACTTTTTGATTCTCATTTTCTCAGGTGATAGGCCCAGCAGTGGGTGTGATTGATTGACTGGTAGCACCGTGTTTCCCTTTTCAAAGCACCTTCTTTGTGTTTTCATTAGTGGCTCTTACCACGTCCCCCTTAGAATCGAGGGTACGCATTTCTCCACAATCGCTTCAGCATTTATTGTTTGCAGCATTTATGCTAATGGCCCTTCTGGCTGCTGTGAGCTGATAGGTTTTTGTAATTTGGGTTTGCATGTCTTTGAAAATTCGTAAAACTCATCATTTTTCTCCACCGTTTTCTTTTCTGTTAAAAAAAAGGAAACAATTGGGAGTACAATATAACTCTTGAAATTGTGTTCTTGGAAGGTTGACCTCTTTTGAAATTTTTGGTCGATTTTGCACCCCAGAATTTTTTTAGAAAGCAGGTGTCTTTTACCGAACTGCAAGTTTGGTGAATATTTAGTGACCTTTAGCAATGGGTTTAAAGCTGCTGTTGTGGGAAGTGGCCTCAAGCAGGCAGCATATCTCCATTCCCATATCTGGCTACTAGGGCAGCAGAGCCTTTCTGGAAGTCGTGTTCCTAGTTTGTAAATTACATTGGAATGTGCATGGAGAAAGCCCCATAAGTTTATGTCTCATTATTTCTTCTTGGTTTTAAAATTTTTTTTAATTGGGGTAAAGCTTAGAATATTGTTTGTCCTAGGTGTACACCATCTGGTTCGTTTGTACATTATATATGTCTATTCAAGTACAGATCCTCTTCCCATGTAAAATGTTACTGAGGGTTCCGCAGACCTCCCTTGCTATATGGTTGGTCTTTTTGAGATATGTATATAATATGTGTTTGTATACATATAGTAACACTAATCTTAATTTATCCATTCCCCCCACCTTTCCTTTTAGATGAGCATAGTTTGTTTTCTAAGTCTGTGAGTGTCTTTCTCTGTGGAAATATGTTCCTTTGTGTCAGTTATTAGATAACGCCTATAAGGGATATCATAGAATATAGGTCTTTTGCTTTCCGACTTACCTCATGTTTCGTGATTATCTCCAGACTCATTTGTGGTGCCTCAGAGAGCAGTGGTTCATTGGTTTCCATGGCTATTATTCCATTGTGTACATGGACCACTTCTTCTTTATCCATTCACCTGTTGTTGGACATTTCGATTGCTCCACTGTCTTGGCTATTGTGAATAAGGCTGCACTGCAGCTTTTGCGGCCTGTGTCTTCTCGATTCTTGTCTTCTCAGGTGAGAGGTCCAATGGTGCGCCTGCTGTATTCAATGGTACCTGCAGTTTTACTTTTAAACACAGCTCCTTTCTGTTCTCATTATTGGCTGTTACCCCTTCACGTCTCACCAGCAGGTAGAGTGTACACAGTTCTCAAAAACCCCTTCAACATTTATTGTTCGTAGACTTTTGGCTGATGGTAAGTCGACTGGTGTAAGTTGAAACTTTTTGTAGATTAGATTGCATGGGTCTAACACTCCCTGAGGTTGAGCTTTTATCCATTTTCCTTTTTTTTAAAAGAGCGTGAGTAAAACTTAACTCTTCATACTCTCTTCTTGAAACACTTGCCTGTTTTGAATTTTTTTGTCCATTCCCTCCTTCAGCACAATTTTTTAGGGCAGGTGTCCTTTACAGCCCTGAGTCCTTGGGAATGTTAAGTGACCATTAGCTGTGAGTTTAAAGCTGTTCTTGCAGGAAACGGCCACAAGGTGGCAGCATTTGCCCTTTACCAAATTTGGTTACTAGGGAAACAGAGCCTTAATGGAAGTGGTGTTCTAGGTTGTAAATTAGAATGGAATGTGCCAGGGAAAAGCCCTTTAAGTTTATGTCTCATTACTTCTTGTTCATATTTGTAATTTACTTTTTATTGTTTATCCCAGCAAATATGATTACAATGGTTTGTTTGTTCTAGGTGTGCAAGATGTGGTTCTTTCACACATATACATGTATCTATACTTCCTCGCATCCTTTTCGCATGTAGGTTATGACACAATGTTGAGTAGTCTTCCCCTGGTCTTCCGTACGTCTTTGGTGGTTATATATTTCACATGGTTTGTATATCTCTGTTAACCCCAACGTGGTAATGTATCCAATCCTCATCCCTTTCTATGTGGTGAACCATAAGTTTTTAATGAATCTGTGATTGCCTTTCTCTGTGGAAATATCTTCATTGGTATCAATTTTTAAGTAACTCTTAAAAGTGATATGATAGGATATGTGTCTTTTGCTTTCTCACTTACTACACGTGGCGTGATTACGTCTAGACTCATCTGTGCTGCTACAAATGGTATTGTTTCATTTTTTCACTAGCGAATATTCCATCTCTACATGGAGGAGTTCTTGCTTGTCCACCCATCTGTTGGTGGACTTTTTGGTTACTTCCATATCTTGGCTATTGTAATACTGTGCCATGCAGATTTGCCTGCCTGTGTCTTTCCAATTCTCTCTTAGGTTATACGTCGAGGAGTGGGACTGCTGGATCATATGGTAGCTCAATGTTTACCTTTTTAAGGCACCTCCATTCTGTTCTCATTCGTGGCCCTTTCCAAGTTACGTCCCCTTTGAAGTTGAGGGTATGCATTTCTCCACAACACCTTCAGCATTTATTGTTTGTAGTTTTCTTGCTGATGGTTATTCTGACAAGTGTGAGCTGATACCTCTCTGTGGTTGAATTCGAATGTGCCACATAATCCGTTGAAATTGAGCTTTAAGGCATGTCCTTTTTATTTTTCAAGCTGTGATTACCCCTTAGTTCTTCAAAGTGTTCTCTTTAAGTATGTGTCACATTTTGAAATGTTTTGGCCTTTACCTCCCTCAAGACATTTTGAGGGCAGGTTTCATTTACAGTTCTGCAGTACTTGTTCCTATGAAGTGACCATTAGCACAGGCTTTAAAGCTGCTTTTGCAGGTAACTGCCAGAGGGCGGCAGCCTTTCTATGTCCCCCACCCTGGTAACTAGGGAAAAGCCCTTGCGGCCTGTGGTGTTTCTCGGTTATAAATTAGAGTGGAGTGTGCCCGGACAAACCCACACAAGCTGATGTCTCCTTACTTTTGTTGGATTTTTAAATTTAATTTTTATTTTTTATTGGAGTAATTTTCCACTGTGTACGTGGACCACTTCCACTTTGTGCATTCCTCCGTTGATGGACATTTTCATTGCTTCCAAGTGTTGGCTATGGTAAATATTGTTGGACTGCAGGATTGCCTGCCTGTGACTTTTTGATTCTCATTTTCTCAGGTGATAGGCCCAGCAGTGGGTGTGATTGATTGACTGGTAGCACCGTGTTTCCCTTTTCAAAGCACCTTCTTTGTGTTTTCATTAGTGGCTCTTACCACGTCCCCCTTAGAATCGAGGGTACGCATTTCTCCACAATCGCTTCAGCATTTATTGTTTGCAGCATTTATGCTAATGGCCCTTCTGGCTGCTGTGAGCTGATAGGTTTTTGTAATTTGGGTTTGCATGTCTTTGAAAATTCGTAAAACTCATCATTTTTCTCCACCGTTTTCTTTTCTGTTAAAAAAAAGGAAACAATTGGGAGTACAATATAACTCTTGAAATTGTGTTCTTGGAAGGTTGACCTCTTTTGAAATTTTTGGTCGATTTTGCACCCCAGAATTTTTTTAGAAAGCAGGTGTCTTTTACCGAACTGCAAGTTTGGTGAATATTTAGTGACCTTTAGCAATGGGTTTAAAGCTGCTGTTGTGGGAAGTGGCCTCAAGCAGGCAGCATATCTCCATTCCCATATCTGGCTACTAGGGCAGCAGAGCCTTTCTGGAAGTCGTGTTCCTAGTTTGTAAATTACATTGGAATGTGCATGGAGAAAGCCCCATAAGTTTATGTCTCATTATTTCTTCTTGGTTTAAAAATTTTTTTTAATTGGGGTAAAGCTTAGAATATTGTTTGTCCTAGGTGTACACCATCTGGTTCGTTTGTACATTATATATGTCTATTCAAGTACAGATCCTCTTCCCATGTAAAATGTTACTGAGGGTTCCGCAGACCTCCCTTGCTATATGGTTGGTCTTTTTGAGATATGTATATAATATGTGTTTGTATACATATAGTAACACTAATCTTAATTTATCCATTCCCCCCACCTTTCCTTTTAGATGAGCATAGTTTGTTTTCTAAGTCTGTGAGTGTCTTTCTCTGTGGAAATATGTTCCTTTGTGTCAGTTATTAGATAACGCCTATAAGGGATATCATAGAATATAGGTCTTTTGCTTTCCGACTTACCTCATGTTTCGTGATTATCTCCAGACTCATTTGTGGTGCCTCAGAGAGCAGTGGTTCATTGGTTTCCATGGCTATTATTCCATTGTGTACATGGACCACTTCTTCTTTATCCATTCACCTGTTGTTGGACATTTCGATTGCTCCACTGTCTTGGCTATTGTGAATAAGGCTGCACTGCAGCTTTTGCGGCCTGTGTCTTCTCGATTCTTGTCTTCTCAGGTGAGAGGTCCAGTGGTGCGCCTGCTGTATTCAATGGTACCTGCAGTTTTACTTTTAAACACAGCTCCTTTCTGTTCTCATTATTGGCTGTTACCCCTTCACGTCTCACCAGCAGGTAGAGTGTACACAGTTCTCAAAAACCCCTTCAACATTTATTGTTCGTAGACTTTTGGCTGATGGTAAGTCGACTGGTGTAAGTTGAAACTTTTTGTAGATTAGATTGCATGGGTCTAACACTCCCTGAGGTTGAGCTTTTATCCATTTTCCTTTTTTTTAAAAGAGCGTGAGTAAAACTTAACTCTTCATACTCTCTTCTTGAAACATTTGCCTGTTTTGAATTGTTTTGTCCATTCCCTCCTTCAGCACAATTTTTTAGGGCAGGTGTCCTTTACAGCCCTGAGTCCTTGGGAATGTTAAGTGACCATTAGCTGTGAGTTTAAAGCTGTTCTTGCAGGAAACGGCCACAAGGTGGCAGCATTTCCCCTTTACCAAATTTGGTTACTAGGGAAACAGAGCCTTAATGGAAGTGGTGTTCTAGGTTGTAAATTAGAATGGAATGTGCCAGGGAAAAGCCCTTTAAGTTTATGTCTCATTACTTCTTGTTCATATTTGTAATTTACTTTTTATTGTTTATCCCAGCAAATATGATTACAATGGTTTGTTTGTTCTAGGTGTGCAAGATGTGGTTCTTTCACACATATACATGTATCTATACTTCCTCGCATCCTTTTCGCATGTAGGTTATGACACAATGTTGAGTAGTCTTCCCCTGGTCTTCCGTACGTCTTTGGTGGTCATATATTTCACATGGTTTGTATATCTCTGTTAACCCCAACGTGGTAATGTATCCAATCCTCATCCCTTTCTATGTGGTGAACCATAAGTTTTTAATGAATCTGTGATTGCCTTTCTCTGTGGAAATATCTTCATTGGTATCAATTTTTAAGTAACTCTTAAAAGTGATATGATAGGATATGTGTCTTTTGCTTTCTCACTTACTACACGTGGCGTGATTACGTCTAGACTCATCTGTGGTGCTACAAATGGTATTGTTTCATTTTTTCACTAGCGAATATTCCATCTCTACATGGAGGAGTTCTTCTTTGTCCACCCATCTGTTGGTGGACTTTTTGGTTACTTCCATATCTTGGCTATTGTAATACTGTGCCATGCAGATTTGCCTGCCTGTGTCTTTCCAATTCTCTCTTCTTAGGTTATACGTCGAGGAGTGGGCCTGCTGGATCATATGGTAGCTCAATGTTTACCTTTTTAAGGCACCTCCATTCTGTTCTCATTCGTGGCCCTTTCCAAGTTACGTCCCCTTTGAAGTTGAGGGTATGCATTTCTCCACAACACCTTCAGCATTTATTGTTTGTAGTTTTCTTGCTGATGGTTATTCTGACAAGTGTGAGCTGATACCTCTCTGTGGTTGAATTCGAATGTGCCACATAATCCGTTGAAATTGAGCTTTAAGGCATGTCCTTTTTATTTTTCAAGCTGTGATTACCCCTTAGTTCTTCAAAGTGTTCTCTTTAAGTATGTGTCACATTTTGAAATGTTTTGGCCTTTACCTCCCTCAAGACATTTTGAGGGCAGGTTTCATTTACAGTTCTGCAGTACTTGTTCCTATGAAGTGACCATTAGCACAGGCTTTAAAGCTGCTTTTGCAGGTAACTGCCAGAGGGCGGCAGCCTTTCTATGTCCCCCACCCTGGTAACTAGGGAAAAGCCCTTGCGGCCTGTGGTGTTTCTCGGTTATAAATTAGAGTGGAGTGTGCCCGGACAAACCCACACAAGCTGATGTCTCCTTACTTTTGTTGGATTTTTAAATTTAATTTTTATTTTTTATTGGAGTAATTTTCCACTGTGTACGTGGACCACTTCCACTTTGTGCATTCCTCCGTTGATGGACATTTTCATTGCTTCCAAGTGTTGGCTATGGTAAATATTGTTGGACTGCAGGATTGCCTGCCTGTGACTTTTTGATTCTCATTTTCTCAGGTGATAGGCCCAGCAGTGGGTGTGATTGATTGACTGGTAGCACCGTGTTTCCCTTTTCAAAGCACCTTCTTTGTGTTTTCATTAGTGGCTCTTACCACGTCCCCCTTAGAATCGAGGGTACGCATTTCTCCACAATCGCTTCAGCATTTATTGTTTGCAGCATTTATGCTAATGGCCCTTCTGGCTGCTGTGAGCTGATAGGTTTTTGTAATTTGGGTTTGCATGTCTTTGAAAATTCGTAAAACTCATCATTTTTCTCCACCGTTTTCTTTTCTGTTAAAAAAAAGGAAACAATTGGGAGTACAATATAACTCTTGAAATTGTGTTCTTGGAAGGTTGACCTCTTTTGAAATTTTTGGTCGATTTTGCACCCCAGAATTTTTTTAGAAAGCAGGTGTCTTTTACCGAACTGCAAGTTTGGTGAATATTTAGTGACCTTTAGCAATGGGTTTAAAGCTGCTGTTGTGGGAAGTGGCCTCAAGCAGGCAGCATATCTCCATTCCCATATCTGGCTACTAGGGCAGCAGAGCCTTTCTGGAAGTCGTGTTCCTAGTTTGTAAATTACATTGGAATGTGCATGGAGAAAGCCCCATAAGTTTATGTCTCATTATTTCTTCTTGGTTTTAAAATTTTTTTTAATTGGGGTAAAGCTTAGAATATTGTTTGTCCTAGGTGTACACCATCTGGTTCGTTTGTACATTATATATGTCTATTCAAGTACAGATCCTCTTCCCATGTAAAATGTTACTGAGGGTTCCGCAGACCTCCCTTGCTATATGGTTGGTCTTTTTGAGATATGTATATAATATGTGTTTGTATACATATAGTAACACTAATCTTAATTTATCCATTCCCCCCACCTTTCCTTTTAGATGAGCATAGTTTGTTTTCTAAGTCTGTGAGTGTCTTTCTCTGTGGAAATATGTTCCTTTGTGTCAGTTATTAGATAACGCCTATAAGGGATATCATAGAATATAGGTCTTTTGCTTTCCGACTTACCTCATGTTTCGTGATTATCTCCAGACTCATTTGTGGTGCCTCAGAGAGCAGTGGTTCATTGGTTTCCATGGCTATTATTCCATTGTGTACATGGACCACTTCTTCTTTATCCATTCACCTGTTGTTGGACATTTCGATTGCTCCACTGTCTTGGCTATTGTGAATAAGGCTGCACTGCAGCTTTTGCGGCCTGTGTCTTCTCGATTCTTGTCTTCTCAGGTGAGAGGTCCAATGGTGCGCCTGCTGTATTGAATGGTACCTGCAGTTTTACTTTTAAACACAGCTCCTTTCTGTTCTCATTATTGGCTGTTACCCCTTCACGTCTCACCAGCAGGTAGAGTGTACACAGTTCTCAAAAACCCCTTCAACATTTATTGTTCGTAGACTTTTGGCTGATGGTAAGTCGACTGGTGTAAGTTGAAACTTTTTGTAGATTAGATTGCATGGGTCTAACACTCCCTGAGGTTGAGCTTTTATCCATTTTCCTTTTTTTTAAAAGAGCGTGAGTAAAACTTAACTCTTCATACTCTCTTCTTGAAACATTTGCCTGTTTTGAATTTTTTTGTCCATTCCCTCCTTCAGCACAATTTTTTAGGGCAGGTGTCCTTTACAGCCCTGAGTCCTTGGGAATGTTAAGTGACCATTAGCTGTGAGTTTAAAGCTGTTCTTGCAGGAAACGGCCACAAGGTGGCAGCATTTCCCCTTTACCAAATTTGGTTACTAGGGAAACAGAGCCTTAATGGAAGTGGTGTTCTAGGTTGTAAATTAGAATGGAATGTGCCAGGGAAAAGCCCTTTAAGTTTATGTCTCATTACTTCTTGTTCATATTTGTAATTTACTTTTTATTGTTTATCCCAGCAAATATGATTACAATGGTTTGTTTGTTCTAGGTGTGCAAGATGTGGTTCTTTCACACATATACATGTATCTATACTTCCTCGCATCCTTTTCGCATGTAGGTTATGACACAATGTTGAGTAGTCTTCCCCTGGTCTTCCGTACGTCTTTGGTGGTCATATATTTCACATGGTTTGTATATCTCTGTTAACCCCAACGTGGTAATGTATCCAATCCTCATCCCTTTCTATGTGGTGAACCATAAGTTTTTAATGAATCTGTGATTGCCTTTCTCTGTGGAAATATCTTCATTGGTATCAATTTTTAAGTAACTCTTAAAAGTGATATGATAGGATATGTGTCTTTTGCTTTCTCACTTACTACACGTGGCGTGATTACGTCTAGACTCATCTATGGTGCTATAAATGGCATTGTTTCATTTTTTCACTAGCGAATATTCCATCTCTACATGGAGGAGTTCTTCTTTGTCCACCCATCTGTTGGTGGACTTTATGGTTACTTCCATATCTTGGCTATTGTAATACTGTGCCATGCAGATTTGCCTGCCTGTGTCTTTCCAATTCTCTCTTCTTAGGTTATACGTCGAGGAGTGGGCCTGCTGGATCATATGGTAGCTCAATGTTTACCTTTTTAAGGCACCTCCATTCTGTTCTCATTCGTGGCCCTTTCCAAGTTACGTCCCCTTTGAAGTTGAGGGTATGCATTTCTCCACAACACCTTCAGCATTTATTGTTTGTAGTTTTCTTGCTGATGGTTATTCTGACAAGTGTGAGCTGATACCTCTCTGTGGTTGAATTCGAATGTGCCACATAATCCGTTGAAATTGAGCTTTAAGGCATGTCCTTTTTATTTTTCAAGCTGTGATTACCCCTTAGTTCTTCAAAGTGTTCTCTTTAAGTATGTGTCACATTTTGAAATGTTTTGGCCTTTACCTCCCTCAAGACATTTTGAGGGCAGGTTTCATTTACAGTTCTGCAGTACTTGTTCCTATGAAGTGACCATTAGCACAGGCTTTAAAGCTGCTTTTGCAGGTAACTGCCAGAGGGCGGCAGCCTTTCTATGTCCCCCACCCTGGTAACTAGGGAAAAGCCCTTGCGGCCTGTGGTGTTTCTCGGTTATAAATTAGAGTGGAGTGTGCCCGGACAAACCCACACAAGCTGATGTCTCCTTACTTTTGTTGGATTTTTAAATTTAATTTTTATTTTTTATTGGAGTAATTTTCCACTGTGTACGTGGACCACTTCCACTTTGTGCATTCCTCCGTTGATGGACATTTTCATTGCTTCCAAGTGTTGGCTATGGTAAATATTGTTGGACTGCAGGATTGCCTGCCTGTGACTTTTTGATTCTCATTTTCTCAGGTGATAGGCCCAGCAGTGGGTGTGATTGATTGACTGGTAGCACCGTGTTTCCCTTTTCAAAGCACCTTCTTTGTGTTTTCATTAGTGGCTCTTACCACGTCCCCCTTAGAATCGAGGGTACGCATTTCTCCACAATCGCTTCAGCATTTATTGTTTGCAGCATTTATGCTAATGGCCCTTCTGGCTGCTGTGAGCTGATAGGTTTTTGTAATTTGGGTTTGCATGTCTTTGAAAATTCGTAAAACTCATCATTTTTCTCCACCGTTTTCTTTTCTGTTAAAAAAAAGGAAACAATTGGGAGTACAATATAACTCTTGAAATTGTGTTCTTGGAAGGTTGACCTCTTTTGAAATTTTTGGTCGATTTTGCACCCCAGAATTTTTTTAGAAAGCAGGTGTCTTTTACCGAACTGCAAGTTTGGTGAATATTTAGTGACCTTTAGCAATGGGTTTAAAGCTGCTGTTGTGGGAAGTGGCCTCAAGCAGGCAGCATATCTCCATCCCCATATCTGGCTACTAGGGCAGCAGAGCCTTTCTGGAAGTCGTGTTCCTAGTTTGTAAATTACATTGGAATGTGCATGGAGAAAGCCCCATAAGTTTATGTCTCATTATTTCTTCTTGGTTTTAAAATTTTTTTTAATTGGGGTAAAGCTTAGAATATTGTTTGTCCTAGGTGTACACCATCTGGTTCGTTTGTACATTATATATGTCTATTCAAGTACAGATCCTCTTCCCATGTAAAATGTTACTGAGGGTTCCGCAGACCTCCCTTGCTATATGGTTGGTCTTTTTGAGATATGTATATAATATGTGTTTGTATACATATAGTAACACTAATCTTAATTTATCCATTCCCCCCACCTTTCCTTTTAGATGAGCATAGTTTGTTTTCTAAGTCTGTGAGTGTCTTTCTCTGTGGAAATATGTTCCTTTGTGTCAGTTATTAGATAACGCCTATAAGGGATATCATAGAATATAGGTCTTTTGCTTTCCGACTTACCTCATGTTTCGTGATTATCTCCAGACTCATTTGTGGTGCCTCAGAGAGCAGTGGTTCATTGGTTTCCATGGCTATTATTCCATTGTGTACATGGACCACTTCTTCTTTATCCATTCACCTGTTGTTGGACATTTCGATTGCTCCACTGTCTTGGCTATTGTGAATAAGGCTGCACTGCAGCTTTTGCGGCCTGTGTCTTCTCGATTCTTGTCTTCTCAGGTGAGAGGTCCAATGGTGCGCCTGCTGTATTCAATGGTACCTGCAGTTTTACTTTTAAACACAGCTCCTTTCTGTTCTCATTATTGGCTGTTACCCCTTCACGTCTCACCAGCAGGTAGAGTGTACACAGTTCTCAAAAACCCCTTCAACATTTATTGTTCGTAGACTTTTGGCTGATGGTAAGTCGACTGGTGTAAGTTGAAACTTTTTGTAGATTAGATTGCATGGGTCTAACACTCCCTGAGGTTGAGCTTTTATCCATTTTCCTTTTTTTTAAAAGAGCGTGAGTAAAACTTAACTCTTCATACTCTCTTCTTGAAACACTTGCCTGTTTTGAATTTTTTTGTCCATTCCCTCCTTCAGCACAATTTTTTAGGGCAGGTGTCCTTTACAGCCCTGAGTCCTTGGGAATGTTAAGTGACCATTAGCTGTGAGTTTAAAGCTGTTCTTGCAGGAAACGGCCACAAGGTGGCAGCATTTGCCCTTTACCAAATTTGGTTACTAGGGAAACAGAGCCTTAATGGAAGTGGTGTTCTAGGTTGTAAATTAGAATGGAATGTGCCAGGGAAAAGCCCTTTAAGTTTATGTCTCATTACTTCTTGTTCATATTTGTAATTTACTTTTTATTGTTTATCCCAGCAAATATGATTACAATGGTTTGTTTGTTCTAGGTGTGCAAGATGTGGTTCTTTCACACATATACATGTATCTATACTTCCTCGCATCCTTTTCGCATGTAGGTTATGACACAATGTTGAGTAGTCTTCCCCTGGTCTTCCGTACGTCTTTGGTGGTCATATATTTCACATGGTTTGTATATCTCTGTTAACCCCAACGTGGTAATGTATCCAATCCTCATCCCTTTCTATGTGGTGAACCATAAGTTTTTAATGAATCTGTGATTGCCTTTCTCTGTGGAAATATCTTCATTGGTATCAATTTTTAAGTAACTCTTAAAAGTGATATGATAGGATATGTGTCTTTTGCTTTCTCACTTACTACACGTGGCGTGATTACGTCTAGACTCATCTGTGGTGCTACAAATGGTATTGTTTCATTTTTTCACTAGCGAATATTCCATCTCTACATGGAGGAGTTCTTGCTTGTCCACCCATCTGTTGGTGGACTTTATGGTTACTTCCATATCTTGGCTATTGTAATACTGTGCCATGCAGATTTGCCTGCCTGTGTCTTTCCAATTCTCTCTTCTTAGGTTATACGTCGAGGAGTGGGCCTGCTGGATCATATGGTAGCTCAATGTTTACCTTTTTAAGGCACCTCCATTCTGTTCTCATTCGTGGCCCTTTCCAAGTTACGTCCCCTTTGAAGTTGAGGGTATGCATTTCTCCACAACACCTTCAGCATTTATTGTTTGTAGTTTTCTTGCTGATGGTTATTCTGACAAGTGTGAGCTGATACCTCTCTGTGGTTGAATTCGAATGTGCCACATAATCCGTTGAAATTGAGCTTTAAGGCATGTCCTTTTTATTTTTCAAGCTGTGATTACCCCTTAGTTCTTCAAAGTGTTCTCTTTAAGTATGTGTCACATTTTGAAATGTTTTGGCCTTTACCTCCCTCAAGACATTTTGAGGGCAGGTTTCATTTACAGTTCTGCAGTACTTGTTCCTATGAAGTGACCATTAGCACAGGCTTTAAAGCTGCTTTTGCAGGTAACTGCCAGAGGGCGGCAGCCTTTCTATGTCCCCCACCCTGGTAACTAGGGAAAAGCCCTTGCGGCCTGTGGTGTTTCTCGGTTATAAATTAGAGTGGAGTGTGCCCGGACAAACCCACACAAGCTGATGTCTCCTTACTTTTGTTGGATTTTTAAATTTAATTTTTATTTTTTATTGGAGTAATTTTCCACTGTGTACGTGGACCACTTCCACTTTGTGCATTCCTCCGTTGATGGACATTTTCATTGCTTCCAAGTGTTGGCTATGGTAAATATTGTTGGACTGCAGGATTGCCTGCCTGTGACTTTTTGATTCTCATTTTCTCAGGTGATAGGCCCAGCAGTGGGTGTGATTGATTGACTGGTAGCACCGTGTTTCCCTTTTCAAAGCACCTTCTTTGTGTTTTCATTAGTGGCTCTTACCACGTCCCCCTTAGAATCGAGGGTACGCATTTCTCCACAATCGCTTCAGCATTTATTGTTTGCAGCATTTATGCTAATGGCCCTTCTGGCTGCTGTGAGCTGATAGGTTTTTGTAATTTGGGTTTGCATGTCTTTGAAAATTCGTAAAACTCATCATTTTTCTCCACCGTTTTCTTTTCTGTTAAAAAAAAGGAAACAATTGGGAGTACAATATAACTCTTGAAATTGTGTTCTTGGAAGGTTGACCTCTTTTGAAATTTTTGGTCGATTTTGCACCCCAGAATTTTTTTAGAAAGCAGGTGTCTTTTACCGAACTGCAAGTTTGGTGAATATTTAGTGACCTTTAGCAATGGGTTTAAAGCTGCTGTTGTGGGAAGTGGCCTCAAGCAGGCAGCATATCTCCATTCCCATATCTGGCTACTAGGGCAGCAGAGCCTTTCTGGAAGTCGTGTTCCTAGTTTGTAAATTACATTGGAATGTGCATGGAGAAAGCCCCATAAGTTTATGTCTCATTATTTCTTCTTGGTTTTAAAATTTTTTTTAATTGGGGTAAAGCTTAGAATATTGTTTGTCCTAGGTGTACACCATCTGGTTCGTTTGTACATTATATATGTCTATTCAAGTACAGATCCTCTTCCCATGTAAAATGTTACTGAGGGTTCCGCAGACCTCCCTTGCTATATGGTTGGTCTTTTTGAGATATGTATATAATATGTGTTTGTATACATATAGTAACACTAATCTTAATTTATCCATTCCCCCCACCTTTCCTTTTAGATGAGCATAGTTTGTTTTCTAAGTCTGTGAGTGTCTTTCTCTGTGGAAATATGTTCCTTTGTGTCAGTTATTAGATAACGCCTATAAGGGATATCATAGAATATAGGTCTTTTGCTTTCCGACTTACCTCATGTTTCGTGATTATCTCCAGACTCATTTGTGGTGCCTCAGAGAGCAGTGGTTCATTGGTTTCCATGGCTATTATTCCATTGTGTACATGGACCACTTCTTCTTTATCCATTCACCTGTTGTTGGACATTTCGATTGCTCCACTGTCTTGGCTATTGTGAATAAGGCTGCACTGCAGCTTTTGCGGCCTGTGTCTTCTCGATTCTTGTCTTCTCAGGTGAGAGGTCCAATGGTGCGCCTGCTGTATTCAATGGTACCTGCAGTTTTACTTTTAAACACAGCTCCTTTCTGTTCTCATTATTGGCTGTTACCCCTTCACGTCTCACCAGCAGGTAGAGTGTACACAGTTCTCAAAAACCCCTTCAACATTTATTGTTCGTAGACTTTTGGCTGATGGTAAGTCGACTGGTGTAAGTTGAAACTTTTTGTAGATTAGATTGCATGGGTCTAACACTCCCTGAGGTTGAGCTTTTATCCATTTTCCTTTTTTTTAAAAGAGCGTGAGTAAAACTTAACTCTTCATACTCTCTTCTTGAAACATTTGCCTGTTTTGAATTTTTTTGTCCATTCCCTCCTTCAGCACAATTTTTTAGGGCAGGTGTCCTTTACAGCCCTGAGTCCTTGGGAATGTTAAGTGACCATTAGCTGTGAGTTTAAAGCTGTTCTTGCAGGAAACGGCCACAAGGTGGCAGCATTTCCCCTTTACCAAATTTGGTTACTAGGGAAACAGAGCCTTAATGGAAGTGGTGTTCTAGGTTGTAAATTAGAATGGAATGTGCCAGGGAAAAGCCCTTTAAGTTTATGTCTCATTACTTCTTGTTCATATTTGTAATTTACTTTTTATTGTTTATCCCAGCAAATATGATTACAATGGTTTGTTTGTTCTAGGTGTGCAAGATGTGGTTCTTTCACACATATACATGTATCTATACTTCCTCGCATCCTTTTCGCATGTAGGTTATGACACAATGTTGAGTAGTCTTCCCCTGGTCTTCCGTACGTCTTTGGTGGTCATATATTTCACATGGTTTGTATATCTCTGTTAACCCCAACGTGGTAATGTATCCAATCCTCATCCCTTTCTATGTGGTGAACCATAAGTTTTTAATGAATCTGTGATTGCCTTTCTCTGTGGAAATATCTTCATTGGTATCAATTTTTAAGTAACTCTTAAAAGTGATATGATAGGATATGTGTCTTTTGCTTTCTCACTTACTACACGTGGCGTGATTACGTCTAGACTCATCTGTGCTGCTACAAATGGTATTGTTTCATTTTTTCACTAGCGAATATTCCATCTCTACATGGAGGAGTTCTTGCTTGTCCACCCATCTGTTGGTGGACTTTTTGGTTACTTCCATATCTTGGCTATTGTAATACTGTGCCATGCAGATTTGCCTGCCTGTGTCTTTCCAATTCTCTCTTCTTAGGTTATACGTCGAGGAGTGGGCCTGCTGGATCATATGGTAGCTCAATGTTTACCTTTTTAAGGCACCTCCATTCTGTTCTCATTCGTGGCCCTTTCCAAGTTACGTCCCCTTTGAAGTTGAGGGTATGCATTTCTCCACAACACCTTCAGCATTTATTGTTTGTAGTTTTCTTGCTGATGGTTATTCTGACAAGTGTGAGCTGATACCTCTCTGTGGTTGAATTCGAATGTGCCACATAATCCGTTGAAATTGAGCTTTAAGGCATGTCCTTTTTATTTTTCAAGCTGTGATTACCCCTTAGTTCTTCAAAGTGTTCTCTTTAAGTATGTGTCACATTTTGAAATGTTTTGGCCTTTACCTCCCTCAAGACATTTTGAGGGCAGGTTTCATTTACAGTTCTGCAGTACTTGTTCCTATGAAGTGACCATTAGCACAGGCTTTAAAGCTGCTTTTGCAGGTAACTGCCAGAGGGCGGCAGCCTTTCTATGTCCCCCACCCTGGTAACTAGGGAAAAGCCCTTGCGGCCTGTGGTGTTTCTCGGTTATAAATTAGAGTGGAGTGTGCCCGGACAAACCCACACAAGCTGATGTCTCCTTACTTTTGTTGGATTTTTAAATTTAATTTTTATTTTTTATTGGAGTAATTTTCCACTGTGTACGTGGACCACTTCCACTTTGTGCATTCCTCCGTTGATGGACATTTTCATTGCTTCCAAGTGTTGGCTATGGTAAATATTGTTGGACTGCAGGATTGCCTGCCTGTGACTTTTTGATTCTCATTTTCTCAGGTGATAGGCCCAGCAGTGGGTGTGATTGATTGACTGGTAGCACCGTGTTTCCCTTTTCAAAGCACCTTCTTTGTGTTTTCATTAGTGGCTCTTACCACGTCCCCCTTAGAATCGAGGGTACGCATTTCTCCACAATCGCTTCAGCATTTATTGTTTGCAGCATTTATGCTAATGGCCCTTCTGGCTGCTGTGAGCTGATAGGTTTTTGTAATTTGGGTTTGCATGTCTTTGAAAATTCGTAAAACTCATCATTTTTCTCCACCGTTTTCTTTTCTGTTAAAAAAAAGGAAACAATTGGGAGTACAATATAACTCTTGAAATTGTGTTCTTGGAAGGTTGACCTCTTTTGAAATTTTTGGTCGATTTTGCACCCCAGAATTTTTTTAGAAAGCAGGTGTCTTTTACCGAACTGCAAGTTTGGTGAATATTTAGTGACCTTTAGCAATGGGTTTAAAGCTGCTGTTGTGGGAAGTGGCCTCAAGCAGGCAGCATATCTCCATTCCCATATCTGGCTACTAGGGCAGCAGAGCCTTTCTGGAAGTCGTGTTCCTAGTTTGTAAATTACATTGGAATGTGCATGGAGAAAGCCCCATAAGTTTATGTCTCATTATTTCTTCTTGGTTTTAAAATTTTTTTTAATTGGGGTAAAGCTTAGAATATTGTTTGTCCTAGGTGTACACCATCTGGTTCGTTTGTACATTATATATGTCTATTCAAGTACAGATCCTCTTCCCATGTAAAATGTTACTGAGGGTTCCGCAGACCTCCCTTGCTATATGGTTGGTCTTTTTGAGATATGTATATAATATGTGTTTGTATACATATAGTAACACTAATCTTAATTTATCCATTCCCCCCACCTTTCCTTTTAGATGAGCATAGTTTGTTTTCTAAGTCTGTGAGTGTCTTTCTCTGTGGAAATATGTTCCTTTGTGTCAGTTATTAGATAACGCCTATAAGGGATATCATAGAATATAGGTCTTTTGCTTTCCGACTTACCTCATGTTTCGTGATTATCTCCAGACTCATTTGTGGTGCCTCAGAGAGCAGTGGTTCATTGGTTTCCATGGCTATTATTCCATTGTGTACATGGACCACTTCTTCTTTATCCATTCACCTGTTGTTGGACATTTCGATTGCTCCACTGTCTTGGCTATTGTGAATAAGGCTGCACTGCAGCTTTTGCGGCCTGTGTCTTCTCGATTCTTGTCTTCTCAGGTGAGAGGTCCAATGGTGCGCCTGCTGTATTCAATGGTACCTGCAGTTTTACTTTTAAACACAGCTCCTTTCTGTTCTCATTATTGGCTGTTACCCCTTCACGTCTCACCAGCAGGTAGAGTGTACACAGTTCTCAAAAACCCCTTCAACATTTATTGTTCGTAGACTTTTGGCTGATGGTAAGTCGACTGGTGTAAGTTGAAACTTTTTGTAGATTAGATTGCATGGGTCTAACACTCCCTGAGGTTGAGCTTTTATCCATTTTCCTTTTTTTTAAAAGAGCGTGAGTAAAACTTAACTCTTCATACTCTCTTCTTGAAACATTTGCCTGTTTTGAATTGTTTTGTCCATTCCCTCCTTCAGCACAATTTTTTAGGGCAGGTGTCCTTTACAGCCCTGAGTCCTTGGGAATGTTAAGTGACCATTAGCTGTGAGTTTAAAGCTGTTCTTGCAGGAAACGGCCACAAGGTGGCAGCATTTCCCCTTTACCAAATTTGGTTACTAGGGAAACAGAGCCTTAATGGAAGTGGTGTTCTAGGTTGTAAATTAGAATGGAATGTGCCAGGGAAAAGCCCTTTAAGTTTATGTCTCATTACTTCTTGTTCATATTTGTAATTTACTTTTTATTGTTTATCCCAGCAAATATGATTACAATGGTTTGTTTGTTCTAGGTGTGCAAGATGTGGTTCTTTCACACATATACATGTATCTATACTTCCTCGCATCCTTTTCGCATGTAGGTTATGACACAATGTTGAGTAGTCTTCCCCTGGTCTTCCGTACGTCTTTGGTGGTCATATATTTCACATGGTTTGTATATCTCTGTTAACCCCAACGTGGTAATGTATCCAATCCTCATCCCTTTCTATGTGGTGAACCATAAGTTTTTAATGAATCTGTGATTGCCTTTCTCTGTGGAAATATCTTCATTGGTATCAATTTTTAAGTAACTCTTAAAAGTGATATGATAGGATATGTGTCTTTTGCTTTCTCACTTACTACACGTGGCGTGATTACGTCTAGACTCATCTGTGGTGCTACAAATGGTATTGTTTCATTTTTTCACTAGCGAATATTCCATCTCTACATGGAGGAGTTCTTCTTTGTCCACCCATCTGTTGGTGGACTTTATGGTTACTTCCATATCTTGGCTATTGTAATACTGTGCCATGCAGATTTGCCTGCCTGTGTCTTTCCAATTCTCTCTTCTTAGGTTATACGTCGAGGAGTGGGCCTGCTGGATCATATGGTAGCTCAATGTTTACCTTTTTAAGGCACCTCCATTCTGTTCTCATTCGTGGCCCTTTCCAAGTTACGTCCCCTTTGAAGTTGAGGGTATGCATTTCTCCACAACACCTTCAGCATTTATTGTTTGTAGTTTTCTTGCTGATGGTTATTCTGACAAGTGTGAGCTGATACCTCTCTGTGGTTGAATTCGAATGTGCCACATAATCCGTTGAAATTGAGCTTTAAGGCATGTCCTTTTTATTTTTCAAGCTGTGATTACCCCTTAGTTCTTCAAAGTGTTCTCTTTAAGTATGTGTCACATTTTGAAATGTTTTGGCCTTTACCTCCCTCAAGACATTTTGAGGGCAGGTTTCATTTACAGTTCTGCAGTACTTGTTCCTATGAAGTGACCATTAGCACAGGCTTTAAAGCTGCTTTTGCAGGTAACTGCCAGAGGGCGGCAGCCTTTCTATGTCCCCCACCCTGGTAACTAGGGAAAAGCCCTTGCGGCCTGTGGTGTTTCTCGGTTATAAATTAGAGTGGAGTGTGCCCGGACAAACCCACACAAGCTGATGTCTCCTTACTTTTGTTGGATTTTTAAATTTAATTTTTATTTTTTATTGGAGTAATTTTCCACTGTGTACGTGGACCACTTCCACTTTGTGCATTCCTCCGTTGATGGACATTTTCATTGCTTCCAAGTGTTGGCTATGGTAAATATTGTTGGACTGCAGGATTGCCTGCCTGTGACTTTTTGATTCTCATTTTCTCAGGTGATAGGCCCAGCAGTGGGTGTGATTGATTGACTGGTAGCACCGTGTTACCCTTTTCAAAGCACCTTCTTTGTGTTTTCATTAGTGGCTCTTACCACGTCCCCCTTAGAATCGAGGGTACGCATTTCTCCACAATCGCTTCAGCATTTATTGTTTGCAGCATTTATGCTAATGGCCCTTCTGGCTGCTGTGAGCTGATAGGTTTTTGTAATTTGGGTTTGCATGTCTTTGAAAATTCGTAAAACTCATCATTTTTCTCCACCGTTTTCTTTTCTGTTAAAAAAAAGGAAACAATTGGGAGTACAATATAACTCTTGAAATTGTGTTCTTGGAAGGTTGACCTCTTTTGAAATTTTTGGTCGATTTTGCACCCCAGAATTTTTTTAGAAAGCAGGTGTCTTTTACCGAACTGCAAGTTTGGTGAATATTTAGTGACCTTTAGCAATGGGTTTAAAGCTGCTGTTGTGGGAAGTGGCCTCAAGCAGGCAGCATATCTCCATTCCCATATCTGGCTACTAGGGCAGCAGAGCCTTTCTGGAAGTCGTGTTCCTAGTTTGTAAATTACATTGGAATGTGCATGGAGAAAGCCCCATAAGTTTATGTCTCATTATTTCTTCTTGGTTTTAAAATTTTTTTTAATTGGGGTAAAGCTTAGAATATTGTTTGTCCTAGGTGTACACCATCTGGTTCGTTTGTACATTATATATGTCTATTCAAGTACAGATCCTCTTCCCATGTAAAATGTTACTGAGGGTTCCGCAGACCTCCCTTGCTATATGGTTGGTCTTTTTGAGATATGTATATAATATGTGTTTGTATACATATAGTAACACTAATCTTAATTTATCCATTCCCCCCACCTTTCCTTTTAGATGAGCATAGTTTGTTTTCTAAGTCTGTGAGTGTCTTTCTCTGTGGAAATATGTTCCTTTGTGTCAGTTATTAGATAACGCCTATAAGGGATATCATAGAATATAGGTCTTTTGCTTTCCGACTTACCTCATGTTTCGTGATTATCTCCAGACTCATTTGTGGTGCCTCAGAGAGCAGTGGTTCATTGGTTTCCATGGCTATTATTCCATTGTGTACATGGACCACTTCTTCTTTATCCATTCACCTGTTGTTGGACATTTCGATTGCTCCACTGTCTTGGCTATTGTGAATAAGGCTGCACTGCAGCTTTTGCGGCCTGTGTCTTCTCGATTCTTGTCTTCTCAGGTGAGAGGTCCAATGGTGCGCCTGCTGTATTCAATGGTACCTGCAGTTTTACTTTTAAACACAGCTCCTTTCTGTTCTCATTATTGGCTGTTACCCCTTCACGTCTCACCAGCAGGTAGAGTGTACACAGTTCTCAAAAACCCCTTCAACATTTATTGTTCGTAGACTTTTGGCTGATGGTAAGTCGACTGGTGTAAGTTGAAACTTTTTGTAGATTAGATTGCATGGGTCTAACACTCCCTGAGGTTGAGCTTTTATCCATTTTCCTTTTTTTTAAAAGAGCGTGAGTAAAACTTAACTCTTCATACTCTCTTCTTGAAACATTTGCCTGTTTTGAATTGTTTTGTCCATTCCCTCCTTCAGCACAATTTTTTAGGGCAGGTGTCCTTTACAGCCCTGAGTCCTTGGGAATGTTAAGTGACCATTAGCTGTGAGTTTAAAGCTGTTCTTGCAGGAAACGGCCACAAGGTGGCAGCATTTCCCCTTTACCAAATTTGGTTACTAGGGAAACAGAGCCTTAATGGAAGTGGTGTTCTAGGTTGTAAATTAGAATGGAATGTGCCAGGGAAAAGCCCTTTAAGTTTATGTCTCATTACTTCTTGTTCATATTTGTAATTTACTTTTTATTGTTTATCCCAGCAAATATGATTACAATGGTTTGTTTGTTCTAGGTGTGCAAGATGTGGTTCTTTCACACATATACATGTATCTATACTTCCTCGCATCCTTTTCGCATGTAGGTTATGACACAATGTTGAGTAGTCTTCCCCTGGTCTTCCGTACGTCTTTGGTGGTCATATATTTCACATGGTTTGTATATCTCTGTTAACCCCAACGTGGTAATGTATCCAATCCTCATCCCTTTCTATGTGGTGAACCATAAGTTTTTAATGAATCTGTGATTGCCTTTCTCTGTGGAAATATCTTCATTGGTATCAATTTTTAAGTAACTCTTAAAAGTGATATGATAGGATATGTGTCTTTTGCTTTCTCACTTACTACACGTGGCGTGATTACGTCTAGACTCATCTGTGGTGCTACAAATGGTATTGTTTCATTTTTTCACTAGCGAATATTCCATCTCTACATGGAGGAGTTCTTCTTTGTCCACCCATCTGTTGGTGGACTTTATGGTTACTTCCATATCTTGGCTATTGTAATACTGTGCCATGCAGATTTGCCTGCCTGTGTCTTTCCAATTCTCTCTTCTTAGGTTATACGTCGAGGAGTGGGCCTGCTGGATCATATGGTAGCTCAATGTTTACCTTTTTAAGGCACCTCCATTCTGTTCTCATTCGTGGCCCTTTCCAAGTTACGTCCCCTTTGAAGTTGAGGGTATGCATTTCTCCACAACACCTTCAGCATTTATTGTTTGTAGTTTTCTTGCTGATGGTTATTCTGACAAGTGTGAGCTGATACCTCTCTGTGGTTGAATTCGAATGTGCCACATAATCCGTTGAAATTGAGCTTTAAGGCATGTCCTTTTTATTTTTCAAGCTGTGATTACCCCTTAGTTCTTCAAAGTGTTCTCTTTAAGTATGTGTCACATTTTGAAATGTTTTGGCCTTTACCTCCCTCAAGACATTTTGAGGGCAGGCTTCATTTACAGTTCTGCAGTACTTGTTCCTATGAAGTGACCATTAGCACAGGCTTTAAAGCTGCTTTTGCAGGTAACTGCCAGAGGGCGGCAGCCTTTCTATGTCCCCCACCCTGGTAACTAGGGAAAAGCCCTTGCGGCCTGTGGTGTTTCTCGGTTATAAATTAGAGTGGAGTGTGCCCGGACAAACCCACACAAGCTGATGTCTCCTTACTTTTGTTGGATTTTTAAATTTAATTTTTATTTTTTATTGGAGTAATTTTCCACTGTGTACGTGGACCACTTCCACTTTGTGCATTCCTCCGTTGATGGACATTTTCATTGCTTCCAAGTGTTGGCTATGGTAAATATTGTTGGACTGCAGGATTGCCTGCCTGTGACTTTTTGATTCTCATTTTCTCAGGTGATAGGCCCAGCAGTGGGTGTGATTGATTGACTGGTAGCACCGTGTTTCCCTTTTCAAAGCACCTTCTTTGTGTTTTCATTAGTGGCTCTTACCACGTCCCCCTTAGAATCGAGGGTACGCATTTCTCCACAATCGCTTCAGCATTTATTGTTTGCAGCATTTATGCTAATGGCCCTTCTGGCTGCTGTGAGCTGATAGGTTTTTGTAATTTGGGTTTGCATGTCTTTGAAAATTCGTAAAACTCATCATTTTTCTCCACCGTTTTCTTTTCTGTTAAAAAAAAGGAAACAATTGGGAGTACAATATAACTCTTGAAATTGTGTTCTTGGAAGGTTGACCTCTTTTGAAATTTTTGGTCGATTTTGCACCCCAGAATTTTTTTAGAAAGCAGGTGTCTTTTACCGAACTGCAAGTTTGGTGAATATTTAGTGACCTTTAGCAATGGGTTTAAAGCTGCTGTTGTGGGAAGTGGCCTCAAGCAGGCAGCATATCTCCATTCCCATATCTGGCTACTAGGGCAGCAGAGCCTTTCTGGAAGTCGTGTTCCTAGTTTGTAAATTACATTGGAATGTGCATGGAGAAAGCCCCATAAGTTTATGTCTCATTATTTCTTCTTGGTTTTAAAATTTTTTTAAATTGGGGTAAAGCTTAGAATATTGTTTGTCCTAGGTGTACACCATCTGGTTCGTTTGTACATTATATATGTCTATTCAAGTACAGATCCTCTTCCCATGTAAAATGTTACTGAGGGTTCCGCAGACCTCCCTTGCTATATGGTTGGTCTTTTTGAGATATGTATATAATATGTGTTTGTATACATATAGTAACACTAATCTTAATTTATCCATTCCCCCCACCTTTCCTTTTAGATGAGCATAGTTTGTTTTCTAAGTCTGTGAGTGTCTTTCTCTGTGGAAATATGTTCCTTTGTGTCAGTTATTAGATAACGCCTATAAGGGATATCATAGAATATAGGTCTTTTGCTTTCCGACTTACCTCATGTTTCGTGATTATCTCCAGACTCATTTGTGGTGCCTCAGAGAGCAGTGGTTCATTGGTTTCCATGGCTATTATTCCATTGTGTACATGGACCACTTCTTCTTTATCCATTCACCTGTTGTTGGACATTTCGATTGCTCCACTGTCTTGGCTATTGTGAATAAGGCTGCACTGCAGCTTTTGCGGCCTGTGTCTTCTCGATTCTTGTCTTCTCAGGTGAGAGGTCCAATGGTGCGCCTGCTGTATTCAATGGTACCTGCAGTTTTACTTTTAAACACAGCTCCTTTCTGTTCTCATTATTGGCTGTTACCCCTTCACGTCTCACCAGCAGGTAGAGTGTACACAGTTCTCAAAAACCCCTTCAACATTTATTGTTCGTAGACTTTTGGCTGATGGTAAGTCGACTGGTGTAAGTTGAAACTTTTTGTAGATTAGATTGCATGGGTCTAACACTCCCTGAGGTTGAGCTTTTATCCATTTTCCTTTTTTTTAAAAGAGCGTGAGTAAAACTTAACTCTTCATACTCTCTTCTTGAAACATTTGCCTGTTTTGAATTTTTTTGTCCATTCCCTCCTTCAGCACAATTTTTTAGGGCAGGTGTCCTTTACAGCCCTGAGTCCTTGGGAATGTTAAGTGACCATTAGCTGTGAGTTTAAAGCTGTTCTTGCAGGAAACGGCCACAAGGTGGCAGCATTTCCCCTTTACCAAATTTGGTTACTAGGGAAACAGAGCCTTAATGGAAGTGGTGTTCTAGGTTGTAAATTAGAATGGAATGTGCCAGGGAAAAGCCCTTTAAGTTTATGTCTCATTACTTCTTGTTCATATTTGTAATTTACTTTTTATTGTTTATCCCAGCAAATATGATTACAATGGTTTGTTTGTTCTAGGTGTGCAAGATGTGGTTCTTTCACACATATACATGTATCTATACTTCCTCGCATCCTTTTCGCATGTAGGTTATGACACAATGTTGAGTAGTCTTCCCCTGGTCTTCCGTACGTCTTTGGTGGTCATATATTTCACATGGTTTGTATATCTCTGTTAACCCCAACGTGGTAATGTATCCAATCCTCATCCCTTTCTATGTGGTGAACCATAAGTTTTTAATGAATCTGTGATTGCCTTTCTCTGTGGAAATATCTTCATTGGTATCAATTTTTAAGTAACTCTTAAAAGTGATATGATAGGATATGTGTCTTTTGCTTTCTCACTTACTACACGTGGCGTGATTACGTCTAGACTCATCTGTGGTGCTACAAATGGCATTGTTTCATTTTTTCACTAGCGAATATTCCATCTCTACATGGAGGAGTTCTTGCTTGTCCACCCATCTGTTGGTGGACTTTTTGGTTACTTCCATATCTTGGCTATTGTAATACTGTGCCATGCAGATTTGCCTGCCTGTGTCTTTCCAATTCTCTCTTCTTAGGTTATACGTCGAGGAGTGGGCCTGCTGGATCATATGGTAGCTCAATGTTTACCTTTTTAAGGCACCTCCATTCTGTTCTCATTCGTGGCCCTTTCCAAGTTACGTCCCCTTTGAAGTTGAGGGTATGCATTTCTCCACAACACCTTCAGCATTTATTGTTTGTAGTTTTCTTGCTGATGGTTATTCTGACAAGTGTGAGCTGATACCTCTCTGTGGTTGAATTCGAATGTGCCACATAATCCGTTGAAATTGAGCTTTAAGGCATGTCCTTTTTATTTTTCAAGCTGTGATTACCCCTTAGTTCTTCAAAGTGTTCTCTTTAAGTATGTGTCACATTTTGAAATGTTTTGGCCTTTACCTCCCTCAAGACATTTTGAGGGCAGGTTTCATTTACAGTTCTGCAGTACTTGTTCCTATGAAGTGACCATTAGCACAGGCTTTAAAGCTGCTTTTGCAGGTAACTGCCAGAGGGCGGCAGCCTTTCTATGTCCCCCACCCTGGTAACTAGGGAAAAGCCCTTGCGGCCTGTGGTGTTTCTCGGTTATAAATTAGAGTGGAGTGTGCCCGGACAAACCCACACAAGCTGATGTCTCCTTACTTTTGTTGGATTTTTAAATTTAATTTTTATTTTTTATTGGAGTAATTTTCCACTGTGTACGTGGACCACTTCCACTTTGTGCATTCCTCCGTTGATGGACATTTTCATTGCTTCCAAGTGTTGGCTATGGTAAATATTGTTGGACTGCAGGATTGCCTGCCTGTGACTTTTTGATTCTCATTTTCTCAGGTGATAGGCCCAGCAGTGGGTGTGATTGATTGACTGGTAGCACCGTGTTTCCCTTTTCAAAGCACCTTCTTTGTGTTTTCATTAGTGGCTCTTACCACGTCCCCCTTAGAATCCAGGGTACGCATTTCTCCACAATCGCTTCAGCATTTATTGTTTGCAGCATTTATGCTAATGGCCCTTCTGGCTGCTGTGAGCTGATAGGTTTTTGTAATTTGGGTTTGCATGTCTTTGAAAATTCGTAAAACTCATCATTTTTCTCCACCGTTTTCTTTTCTGTTAAAAAAAAGGAAACAATTGGGAGTACAATATAACTCTTGAAATTGTGTTCTTGGAAGGTTGACCTCTTTTGAAATTTTTGGTCGATTTTGCACCCCAGAATTTTTTTAGAAAGCAGGTGTCTTTTACCGAACTGCAAGTTTGGTGAATATTTAGTGACCTTTAGCAATGGGTTTAAAGCTGCTGTTGTGGGAAGTGGCCTCAAGCAGGCAGCATATCTCCATTCCCATATCTGGCTACTAGGGCAGCAGAGCCTTTCTGGAAGTCGTGTTCCTAGTTTGTAAATTACATTGGAATGTGCATGGAGAAAGCCCCATAAGTTTATGTCTCATTATTTCTTCTTGGTTTTAAAATTTTTTTAAATTGGGGTAAAGCTTAGAATATTGTTTGTCCTAGGTGTACACCATCTGGTTCGTTTGTACATTATATATGTCTATTCAAGTACAGATCCTCTTCCCATGTAAAATGTTACTGAGGGTTCCGCAGACCTCCCTTGCTATATGGTTGGTCTTTTTGAGATATGTATATAATATGTGTTTGTATACATATAGTAACACTAATCTTAATTTATCCATTCCCCCCACCTTTCCTTTTAGATGAGCATAGTTTGTTTTCTAAGTCTGTGAGTGTCTTTCTCTGTGGAAATATGTTCCTTTGTGTCAGTTATTAGATAACGCCTATAAGGGATATCATAGAATATAGGTCTTTTGCTTTCCGACTTACCTCATGTTTCGTGATTATCTCCAGACTCATTTGTGGTGCCTCAGAGAGCAGTGGTTCATTGGTTTCCATGGCTATTATTCCATTGTGTACATGGACCACTTCTTCTTTATCCATTCACCTGTTGTTGGACATTTCGATTGCTCCACTGTCTTGGCTATTGTGAATAAGGCTGCACTGCAGCTTTTGCGGCCTGTGTCTTCTCGATTCTTGTCTTCTCAGGTGAGAGGTCCAGTGGTGCGCCTGCTGTATTCAATGGTACCTGCAGTTTTACTTTTAAACACAGCTCCTTTCTGTTCTCATTATTGGCTGTTACCCCTTCACGTCTCACCAGCAGGTAGAGTGTACACAGTTCTCAAAAACCCCTTCAACATTTATTGTTCGTAGACTTTTGGCTGATGGTAAGTCGACTGGTGTAAGTTGAAACTTTTTGTAGATTAGATTGCATGGGTCTAACACTCCCTGAGGTTGAGCTTTTATCCATTTTCCTTTTTTTTAAAAGAGCGTGAGTAAAACTTAACTCTTCATACTCTCTTCTTGAAACATTTGCCTGTTTTGAATTGTTTTGTCCATTCCCTCCTTCAGCACAATTTTTTAGGGCAGGTGTCCTTTACAGCCCTGAGTCCTTGGGAATGTTAAGTGACCATTAGCTGTGAGTTTAAAGCTGTTCTTGCAGGAAACGGCCACAAGGTGGCAGCATTTCCCCTTTACCAAATTTGGTTACTAGGGAAACAGAGCCTTAATGGAAGTGGTGTTCTAGGTTGTAAATTAGAATGGAATGTGCCAGGGAAAAGCCCTTTAAGTTTATGTCTCATTACTTCTTGTTCATATTTGTAATTTACTTTTTATTGTTTATCCCAGCAAATATGATTACAATGGTTTGTTTGTTCTAGGTGTGCAAGATGTGGTTCTTTCACACATATACATGTATCTATACTTCCTCGCATCCTTTTCGCATGTAGGTTATGACACAATGTTGAGTAGTCTTCCCCTGGTCTTCCGTACGTCTTTGGTGGTCATATATTTCACATGGTTTGTATATCTCTGTTAACCCCAACGTGGTAATGTATCCAATCCTCATCCCTTTCTATGTGGTGAACCATAAGTTTTTAATGAATCTGTGATTGCCTTTCTCTGTGGAAATATCTTCATTGGTATCAATTTTTAAGTAACTCTTAAAAGTGATATGATAGGATATGTGTCTTTTGCTTTCTCACTTACTACACGTGGCGTGATTACGTCTAGACTCATCTGTGGTGCTACAAATGGTATTGTTTCATTTTTTCACTAGCGAATATTCCATCTCTACATGGAGGAGTTCTTCTTTGTCCACCCATCTGTTGGTGGACTTTTTGGTTACTTCCATATCTTGGCTATTGTAATACTGTGCCATGCAGATTTGCCTGCCTGTGTCTTTCCAATTCTCTCTTCTTAGGTTATACGTCGAGGAGTGGGCCTGCTGGATCATATGGTAGCTCAATGTTTACCTTTTTAAGGCACCTCCATTCTGTTCTCATTCGTGGCCCTTTCCAAGTTACGTCCCCTTTGAAGTTGAGGGTATGCATTTCTCCACAACACCTTCAGCATTTATTGTTTGTAGTTTTCTTGCTGATGGTTATTCTGACAAGTGTGAGCTGATACCTCTCTGTGGTTGAATTCGAATGTGCCACATAATCCGTTGAAATTGAGCTTTAAGGCATGTCCTTTTTATTTTTCAAGCTGTGATTACCCCTTAGTTCTTCAAAGTGTTCTCTTTAAGTATGTGTCACATTTTGAAATGTTTTGGCCTTTACCTCCCTCAAGACATTTTGAGGGCAGGTTTCATTTACAGTTCTGCAGTACTTGTTCCTATGAAGTGACCATTAGCACAGGCTTTAAAGCTGCTTTTGCAGGTAACTGCCAGAGGGCGGCAGCCTTTCTATGTCCCCCACCCTGGTAACTAGGGAAAAGCCCTTGCGGCCTGTGGTGTTTCTCGGTTATAAATTAGAGTGGAGTGTGCCCGGACAAACCCACACAAGCTGATGTCTCCTTACTTTTGTTGGATTTTTAAATTTAATTTTTATTTTTTATTGGAGTAATTTTCCACTGTGTACGTGGACCACTTCCACTTTGTGCATTCCTCCGTTGATGGACATTTTCATTGCTTCCAAGTGTTGGCTATGGTAAATATTGTTGGACTGCAGGATTGCCTGCCTGTGACTTTTTGATTCTCATTTTCTCAGGTGATAGGCCCAGCAGTGGGTGTGATTGATTGACTGGTAGCACCGTGTTTCCCTTTTCAAAGCACCTTCTTTGTGTTTTCATTAGTGGCTCTTACCACGTCCCCCTTAGAATCCAGGGTACGCATTTCTCCACAATCGCTTCAGCATTTATTGTTTGCAGCATTTATGCTAATGGCCCTTCTGGCTGCTGTGAGCTGATAGGTTTTTGTAATTTGGGTTTGCATGTCTTTGAAAATTCGTAAAACTCATCATTTTTCTCCACCGTTTTCTTTTCTGTTAAAAAAAAGGAAACAATTGGGAGTACAATATAACTCTTGAAATTGTGTTCTTGGAAGGTTGACCTCTTTTGAAATTTTTGGTCGATTTTGCACCCCAGAATTTTTTTAGAAAGCAGGTGTCTTTTACCGAACTGCAAGTTTGGTGAATATTTAGTGACCTTTAGCAATGGGTTTAAAGCTGCTGTTGTGGGAAGTGGCCTCAAGCAGGCAGCATATCTCCATTCCCATATCTGGCTACTAGGGCAGCAGAGCCTTTCTGGAAGTCGTGTTCCTAGTTTGTAAATTACATTGGAATGTGCATGGAGAAAGCCCCATAAGTTTATGTCTCATTATTTCTTCTTGGTTTTAAAATTTTTTTAAATTGGGGTAAAGCTTAGAATATTGTTTGTCCTAGGTGTACACCATCTGGTTCGTTTGTACATTATATATGTCTATTCAAGTACAGATCCTCTTCCCATGTAAAATGTTACTGAGGGTTCCGCAGACCTCCCTTGCTATATGGTTGGTCTTTTTGAGATATGTATATAATATGTGTTTGTATACATATAGTAACACTAATCTTAATTTATCCATTCCCCCCACCTTTCCTTTTAGATGAGCATAGTTTGTTTTCTAAGTCTGTGAGTGTCTTTCTCTGTGGAAATATGTTCCTTTGTGTCAGTTATTAGATAACGCCTATAAGGGATATCATAGAATATAGGTCTTTTGCTTTCCGACTTACCTCATGTTTCGTGATTATCTCCAGACTCATTTGTGGTGCCTCAGAGAGCAGTGGTTCATTGGTTTCCATGGCTATTATTCCATTGTGTACATGGACCACTTCTTCTTTATCCATTCACCTGTTGTTGGACATTTCGATTGCTCCACTGTCTTGGCTATTGTGAATAAGGCTGCACTGCAGCTTTTGCGGCCTGTGTCTTCTCGATTCTTGTCTTCTCAGGTGAGAGGTCCAATGGTGCGCCTGCTGTATTCAATGGTACCTGCAGTTTTACTTTTAAACACAGCTCCTTTCTGTTCTCATTATTGGCTGTTACCCCTTCACGTCTCACCAGCAGGTAGAGTGTACACAGTTCTCAAAAACCCCTTCAACATTTATTGTTCGTAGACTTTTGGCTGATGGTAAGTCGACTGGTGTAAGTTGAAACTTTTTGTAGATTAGATTGCATGGGTCTAACACTCCCTGAGGTTGAGCTTTTATCCATTTTCCTTTTTTTTAAAAGAGCGTGAGTAAAACTTAACTCTTCATACTCTCTTCTTGAAACATTTGCCTGTTTTGAATTTTTTTGTCCATTCCCTCCTTCAGCACAATTTTTTAGGGCAGGTGTCCTTTACAGCCCTGAGTCCTTGGGAATGTTAAGTGACCATTAGCTGTGAGTTTAAAGCTGTTCTTGCAGGAAACGGCCACAAGGTGGCAGCATTTCCCCTTTACCAAATTTGGTTACTAGGGAAACAGAGCCTTAATGGAAGTGGTGTTCTAGGTTGTAAATTAGAATGGAATGTGCCAGGGAAAAGCCCTTTAAGTTTATGTCTCATTACTTCTTGTTCATATTTGTAATTTACTTTTTATTGTTTATCCCAGCAAATATGATTACAATGGTTTGTTTGTTCTAGGTGTGCAAGATGTGGTTCTTTCACACATATACATGTATCTATACTTCCTCGCATCCTTTTCGCATGTAGGTTATGACACAATGTTGAGTAGTCTTCCCCTGGTCTTCCGTACGTCTTTGGTGGTCATATATTTCACATGGTTTGTATATCTCTGTTAACCCCAACGTGGTAATGTATCCAATCCTCATCCCTTTCTATGTGGTGAACCATAAGTTTTTAATGAATCTGTGATTGCCTTTCTCTGTGGAAATATCTTCATTGGTATCAATTTTTAAGTAACTCTTAAAAGTGATATGATAGGATATGTGTCTTTTGCTTTCTCACTTACTACACGTGGCGTGATTACGTCTAGACTCATCTGTGGTGCTACAAATGGTATTGTTTCATTTTTTCACTAGCGAATATTCCATCTCTACATGGAGGAGTTCTTGCTTGTCCACCCATCTGTTGGTGGACTTTTTGGTTACTTCCATATCTTGGCTATTGTAATACTGTGCCATGCAGATTTGCCTGCCTGTGTCTTTCCAATTCTCTCTTCTTAGGTTATACGTCGAGGAGTGGGCCTGCTGGATCATATGGTAGCTCAATGTTTACCTTTTTAAGGCACCTCCATTCTGTTCTCATTCGTGGCCCTTTCCAAGTTACGTCCCCTTTGAAGTTGAGGGTATGCATTTCTCCACAACACCTTCAGCATTTATTGTTTGTAGTTTTCTTGCTGATGGTTATTCTGACAAGTGTGAGCTGATACCTCTCTGTGGTTGAATTCGAATGTGCCACATAATCCGTTGAAATTGAGCTTTAAGGCATGTCCTTTTTATTTTTCAAGCTGTGATTACCCCTTAGTTCTTCAAAGTGTTCTCTTTAAGTATGTGTCACATTTTGAAATGTTTTGGCCTTTACCTCCCTCAAGACATTTTGAGGGCAGGCTTCATTTACAGTTCTGCAGTACTTGTTCCTATGAAGTGACCATTAGCACAGGCTTTAAAGCTGCTTTTGCAGGTAACTGCCAGAGGGCGGCAGCCTTTCTATGTCCCCCACCCTGGTAACTAGGGAAAAGCCCTTGCGGCCTGTGGTGTTTCTCGGTTATAAATTAGAGTGGAGTGTGCCCGGACAAACCCACACAAGCTGATGTCTCCTTACTTTTGTTGGATTTTTAAATTTAATTTTTATTTTTTATTGGAGTAATTTTCCACTGTGTACGTGGACCACTTCCACTTTGTGCATTCCTCCGTTGATGGACATTTTCATTGCTTCCAAGTGTTGGCTATGGTAAATATTGTTGGACTGCAGGATTGCCTGCCTGTGACTTTTTGATTCTCATTTTCTCAGGTGATAGGCCCAGCAGTGGGTGTGATTGATTGACTGGTAGCACCGTGTTTCCCTTTTCAAAGCACCTTCTTTGTGTTTTCATTAGTGGCTCTTACCACGTCCCCCTTAGAATCGAGGGTACGCATTTCTCCACAATCGCTTCAGCATTTATTGTTTGCAGCATTTATGCTAATGGCCCTTCTGGCTGCTGTGAGCTGATAGGTTTTTGTAATTTGGGTTTGCATGTCTTTGAAAATTCGTAAAACTCATCATTTTTCTCCACCGTTTTCTTTTCTGTTAAAAAAAAGGAAACAATTGGGAGTACAATATAACTCTTGAAATTGTGTTCTTGGAAGGTTGACCTCTTTTGAAATTTTTGGTCGATTTTGCACCCCAGAATTTTTTTAGAAAGCAGGTGTCTTTTACCGAACTGCAAGTTTGGTGAATATTTAGTGACCTTTAGCAATGGGTTTAAAGCTGCTGTTGTGGGAAGTGGCCTCAAGCAGGCAGCATATCTCCATTCCCATATCTGGCTACTAGGGCAGCAGAGCCTTTCTGGAAGTCGTGTTCCTAGTTTGTAAATTACATTGGAATGTGCATGGAGAAAGCCCCATAAGTTTATGTCTCATTATTTCTTCTTGGTTTTAAAATTTTTTTAAATTGGGGTAAAGCTTAGAATATTGTTTGTCCTAGGTGTACACCATCTGGTTCGTTTGTACATTATATATGTCTATTCAAGTACAGATCCTCTTCCCATGTAAAATGTTACTGAGGGTTCCGCAGACCTCCCTTGCTATATGGTTGGTCTTTTTGAGATATGTATATAATATGTGTTTGTATACATATAGTAACACTAATCTTAATTTATCCATTCCCCCCACCTTTCCTTTTAGATGAGCATAGTTTGTTTTCTAAGTCTGTGAGTGTCTTTCTCTGTGGAAATATGTTCCTTTGTGTCAGTTATTAGATAACGCCTATAAGGGATATCATAGAATATAGGTCTTTTGCTTTCCGACTTACCTCATGTTTCGTGATTATCTCCAGACTCATTTGTGGTGCCTCAGAGAGCAGTGGTTCATTGGTTTCCATGGCTATTATTCCATTGTGTACATGGACCACTTCTTCTTTATCCATTCACCTGTTGTTGGACATTTCGATTGCTCCACTGTCTTGGCTATTGTGAATAAGGCTGCACTGCAGCTTTTGCGGCCTGTGTCTTCTCGATTCTTGTCTTCTCAGGTGAGAGGTCCAATGGTGCGCCTGCTGTATTCAATGGTACCTGCAGTTTTACTTTTAAACACAGCTCCTTTCTGTTCTCATTATTGGCTGTTACCCCTTCACGTCTCACCAGCAGGTAGAGTGTACACAGTTCTCAAAAACCCCTTCAACATTTATTGTTCGTAGACTTTTGGCTGATGGTAAGTCGACTGGTGTAAGTTGAAACTTTTTGTAGATTAGATTGCATGGGTCTAACACTCCCTGAGGTTGAGCTTTTATCCATTTTCCTTTTTTTTAAAAGAGCGTGAGTAAAACTTAACTCTTCATACTCTCTTCTTGAAACATTTGCCTGTTTTGAATTTTTTTGTCCATTCCCTCCTTCAGCACAATTTTTTAGGGCAGGTGTCCTTTACAGCCCTGAGTCCTTGGGAATGTTAAGTGACCATTAGCTGTGAGTTTAAAGCTGTTCTTGCAGGAAACGGCCACAAGGTGGCAGCATTTCCCCTTTACCAAATTTGGTTACTAGGGAAACAGAGCCTTAATGGAAGTGGTGTTCTAGGTTGTAAATTAGAATGGAATGTGCCAGGGAAAAGCCCTTTAAGTTTATGTCTCATTACTTCTTGTTCATATTTGTAATTTACTTTTTATTGTTTATCCCAGCAAATATGATTACAATGGTTTGTTTGTTCTAGGTGTGCAAGATGTGGTTCTTTCACACATATACATGTATCTATACTTCCTCGCATCCTTTTCGCATGTAGGTTATGACACAATGTTGAGTAGTCTTCCCCTGGTCTTCCGTACGTCTTTGGTGGTCATATATTTCACATGGTTTGTATATCTCTGTTAACCCCAACGTGGTAATGTATCCAATCCTCATCCCTTTCTATGTGGTGAACCATAAGTTTTTAATGAATCTGTGATTGCCTTTCTCTGTGGAAATATCTTCATTGGTATCAATTTTTAAGTAACTCTTAAAAGTGATATGATAGGATATGTGTCTTTTGCTTTCTCACTTACTACACGTGGCGTGATTACGTCTAGACTCATCTGTGGTGCTACAAATGGTATTGTTTCATTTTTTCACTAGCGAATATTCCATCTCTACATGGAGGAGTTCTTGCTTGTCCACCCATCTGTTGGTGGACTTTTTGGTTACTTCCATATCTTGGCTATTGTAATACTGTGCCATGCAGATTTGCCTGCCTGTGTCTTTCCAATTCTCTCTTCTTAGGTTATACGTCGAGGAGTGGGCCTGCTGGATCATATGGTAGCTCAATGTTTACCTTTTTAAGGCACCTCCATTCTGTTCTCATTCGTGGCCCTTTCCAAGTTACGTCCCCTTTGAAGTTGAGGGTATGCATTTCTCCACAACACCTTCAGCATTTATTGTTTGTAGTTTTCTTGCTGATGGTTATTCTGACAAGTGTGAGCTGATACCTCTCTGTGGTTGAATTCGAATGTGCCACATAATCCGTTGAAATTGAGCTTTAAGGCATGTCCTTTTTATTTTTCAAGCTGTGATTACCCCTTAGTTCTTCAAAGTGTTCTCTTTAAGTATGTGTCACATTTTGAAATGTTTTGGCCTTTACCTCCCTCAAGACATTTTGAGGGCAGGTTTCATTTACAGTTCTGCAGTACTTGTTCCTATGAAGTGACCATTAGCACAGGCTTTAAAGCTGCTTTTGCAGGTAACTGCCAGAGGGCGGCAGCCTTTCTATGTCCCCCACCCTGGTAACTAGGGAAAAGCCCTTGCGGCCTGTGGTGTTTCTCGGTTATAAATTAGAGTGGAGTGTGCCCGGACAAACCCACACAAGCTGATGTCTCCTTACTTTTGTTGGATTTTTAAATTTAATTTTTATTTTTTATTGGAGTAATTTTCCACTGTGTACGTGGACCACTTCCACTTTGTGCATTCCTCCGTTGATGGACATTTTCATTGCTTCCAAGTGTTGGCTATGGTAAATATTGTTGGACTGCAGGATTGCCTGCCTGTGACTTTTTGATTCTCATTTTCTCAGGTGATAGGCCCAGCAGTGGGTGTGATTGATTGACTGGTAGCACCGTGTTTCCCTTTTCAAAGCACCTTCTTTGTGTTTTCATTAGTGGCTCTTACCACGTCCCCCTTAGAATCCAGGGTACGCATTTCTCCACAATCGCTTCAGCATTTATTGTTTGCAGCATTTATGCTAATGGCCCTTCTGGCTGCTGTGAGCTGATAGGTTTTTGTAATTTGGGTTTGCATGTCTTTGAAAATTCGTAAAACTCATCATTTTTCTCCACCGTTTTCTTTTCTGTTAAAAAAAAGGAAACAATTGGGAGTACAATATAACTCTTGAAATTGTGTTCTTGGAAGGTTGACCTCTTTTGAAATTTTTGGTCGATTTTGCACCCCAGAATTTTTTTAGAAAGCAGGTGTCTTTTACCGAACTGCAAGTTTGGTGAATATTTAGTGACCTTTAGCAATGGGTTTAAAGCTGCTGTTGTGGGAAGTGGCCTCAAGCAGGCAGCATATCTCCATTCCCATATCTGGCTACTAGGGCAGCAGAGCCTTTCTGGAAGTCGTGTTCCTAGTTTGTAAATTACATTGGAATGTGCATGGAGAAAGCCCCATAAGTTTATGTCTCATTATTTCTTCTTGGTTTTAAAATTTTTTTTAATTGGGGTAAAGCTTAGAATATTGTTTGTCCTAGGTGTACACCATCTGGTTCGTTTGTACATTATATATGTCTATTCAAGTACAGATCCTCTTCCCATGTAAAATGTTACTGAGGGTTCCGCAGACCTCCCTTGCTATATGGTTGGTCTTTTTGAGATATGTATATAATATGTGTTTGTATACATATAGTAACACTAATCTTAATTTATCCATTCCCCCCACCTTTCCTTTTAGATGAGCATAGTTTGTTTTCTAAGTCTGTGAGTGTCTTTCTCTGTGGAAATATGTTCCTTTGTGTCAGTTATTAGATAACGCCTATAAGGGATATCATAGAATATAGGTCTTTTGCTTTCCGACTTACCTCATGTTTCGTGATTATCTCCAGACTCATTTGTGGTGCCTCAGAGAGCAGTGGTTCATTGGTTTCCATGGCTATTATTCCATTGTGTACATGGACCACTTCTTCTTTATCCATTCACCTGTTGTTGGACATTTCGATTGCTCCACTGTCTTGGCTATTGTGAATAAGGCTGCACTGCAGCTTTTGCGGCCTGTGTCTTCTCGATTCTTGTCTTCTCAGGTGAGAGGTCCAATGGTGCGCCTGCTGTATTCAATGGTACCTGCAGTTTTACTTTTAAACACAGCTCCTTTCTGTTCTCATTATTGGCTGTTACCCCTTCACGTCTCACCAGCAGGTAGAGTGTACACAGTTCTCAAAAACCCCTTCAACATTTATTGTTCGTAGACTTTTGGCTGATGGTAAGTCGACTGGTGTAAGTTGAAACTTTTTGTAGATTAGATTGCATGGGTCTAACACTCCCTGAGGTTGAGCTTTTATCCATTTTCCTTTTTTTTAAAAGAGCGTGAGTAAAACTTAACTCTTCATACTCTCTTCTTGAAACATTTGCCTGTTTTGAATTTTTTTGTCCATTCCCTCCTTCAGCACAATTTTTTAGGGCAGGTGTCCTTTACAGCCCTGAGTCCTTGGGAATGTTAAGTGACCATTAGCTGTGAGTTTAAAGCTGTTCTTGCAGGAAACGGCCACAAGGTGGCAGCATTTCCCCTTTACCAAATTTGGTTACTAGGGAAACAGAGCCTTAATGGAAGTGGTGTTCTAGGTTGTAAATTAGAATGGAATGTGCCAGGGAAAAGCCCTTTAAGTTTATGTCTCATTACTTCTTGTTCATATTTGTAATTTACTTTTTATTGTTTATCCCAGCAAATATGATTACAATGGTTTGTTTGTTCTAGGTGTGCAAGATGTGGTTCTTTCACACATATACATGTATCTATACTTCCTCGCATCCTTTTCGCATGTAGGTTATGACACAATGTTGAGTAGTCTTCCCCTGGTCTTCCGTACGTCTTTGGTGGTCATATATTTCACATGGTTTGTATATCTCTGTTAACCCCAACGTGGTAATGTATCCAATCCTCATCCCTTTCTATGTGGTGAACCATAAGTTTTTAATGAATCTGTGATTGCCTTTCTCTGTGGAAATATCTTCATTGGTATCAATTTTTAAGTAACTCTTAAAAGTGATATGATAGGATATGTGTCTTTTGCTTTCTCACTTACTACACGTGGCGTGATTACATCTAGACTCATCTGTGGTGCTACAAATGGTATTGTTTCATTTTTTCACTAGCGAATATTCCATCTCTACATGGAGGAGTTCTTGCTTGTCCACCCATCTGTTGGTGGACTTTTTGGTTACTTCCATATCTTGGCTATTGTAATACTGTGCCATGCAGATTTGCCTGCCTGTGTCTTTCCAATTCTCTCTTCTTAGGTTATACGTCGAGGAGTGGGCCTGCTGGATCATATGGTAGCTCAATGTTTACCTTTTTAAGGCACCTCCATTCTGTTCTCATTCGTGGCCCTTTCCAAGTTACGTCCCCTTTGAAGTTGAGGGTATGCATTTCTCCACAACACCTTCAGCATTTATTGTTTGTAGTTTTCTTGCTGATGGTTATTCTGACAAGTGTGAGCTGATACCTCTCTGTGGTTGAATTCGAATGTGCCACATAATCCGTTGAAATTGAGCTTTAAGGCATGTCCTTTTTATTTTTCAAGCTGTGATTACCCCTTAGTTCTTCAAAGTGTTCTCTTTAAGTATGTGTCACATTTTGAAATGTTTTGGCCTTTACCTCCCTCAAGACATTTTGAGGGCAGGCTTCATTTACAGTTCTGCAGTACTTGTTCCTATGAAGTGACCATTAGCACAGGCTTTAAAGCTGCTTTTGCAGGTAACTGCCAGAGGGCGGCAGCCTTTCTATGTCCCCCACCCTGGTAACTAGGGAAAAGCCCTTGCGGCCTGTGGTGTTTCTCGGTTATAAATTAGAGTGGAGTGTGCCCGGACAAACCCACACAAGCTGATGTCTCCTTACTTTTGTTGGATTTTTAAATTTAATTTTTATTTTTTATTGGAGTAATTTTCCACTGTGTACGTGGACCACTTCTACTTTGTGCATTCCTCGGTTGATGGACATTTTCTTTGCTTCCAAGTGTTGGCTATGGTAAATATTGTTGGACTGCAGAATTGCCAGCCTGTGACTTTTCGATTCTCATTTTCTCAGGTGATAGGCCCAGCAGTGGGTGTGATTGATTGACTGGTAGCACCGTGTTACCCTTTTCAAAGCACCTTCTTTGTGTTTTCATTAGTGGCTCTTACCACGTCCCCCTTAGAATCCAGGGTACGCATTTCTCCACAATCGCTTCAGCATTTATTGTTTGCAGCATTTATGCTAATGGCCCTTCTGGCTGCTGTGAGCTGATAGGTTTTTGTAATTTGGGTTTGCATGTCTTTGAAAATTCGTAAAACTCATCATTTTTCTCCACCGTTTTCTTTTCTGTTAAAAAAAAGGAAACAATTGGGAGTACAATATAACTCTTGAAATTGTGTTCTTGGAAGGTTGACCTCTTTTGAAATTTTTGGTCGATTTTGCACCCCAGAATTTTTTTAGAAAGCAGGTGTCTTTTACCGAACTGCAAGTTTGGTGAATATTTAGTGACCTTTAGCAATGGGTTTAAAGCTGCTGTTGTGGGAAGTGGCCTCAAGCAGGCAGCATATCTCCATTCCCATATCTGGCTACTAGGGCAGCAGAGCCTTTCTGGAAGTCGTGTTCCTAGTTTGTAAATTACATTGGAATGTGCATGGAGAAAGCCCCATAAGTTTATGTCTCATTATTTCTTCTTGGTTTTAAAATTTTTTTTAATTGGGGTAAAGCTTAGAATATTGTTTGTCCTAGGTGTACACCATCTGGTTCGTTTGTACATTATATATGTCTATTCAAGTACAGATCCTCTTCCCATGTAAAATGTTACTGAGGGTTCCGCAGACCTCCCTTGCTATATGGTTGGTCTTTTTGAGATATGTATATAATATGTGTTTGTATACATATAGTAACACTAATCTTAATTTATCCATTCCCCCCACCTTTCCTTTTAGATGAGCATAGTTTGTTTTCTAAGTCTGTGAGTGTCTTTCTCTGTGGAAATATGTTCCTTTGTGTCAGTTATTAGATAACGCCTATAAGGGATATCATAGAATATAGGTCTTTTGCTTTCCGACTTACCTCATGTTTCGTGATTATCTCCAGACTCATTTGTGGTGCCTCAGAGAGCAGTGGTTCATTGGTTTCCATGGCTATTATTCCATTGTGTACATGGACCACTTCTTCTTTATCCATTCACCTGTTGTTGGACATTTCGATTGCTCCACTGTCTTGGCTATTGTGAATAAGGCTGCACTGCAGCTTTTGCGGCCTGTGTCTTCTCGATTCTTGTCTTCTCAGGTGAGAGGTCCAGTGGTGCGCCTGCTGTATTCAATGGTACCTGCAGTTTTACTTTTAAACACAGCTCCTTTCTGTTCTCATTATTGGCTGTTACCCCTTCACGTCTCACCAGCAGGTAGAGTGTACACAGTTCTCAAAAACCCCTTCAACATTTATTGTTCGTAGACTTTTGGCTGATGGTAAGTCGACTGGTGTAAGTTGAAACTTTTTGTAGATTAGATTGCATGGGTCTAACACTCCCTGAGGTTGAGCTTTTATCCATTTTCCTTTTTTTTAAAAGAGCGTGAGTAAAACTTAACTCTTCATACTCTCTTCTTGAAACATTTGCCTGTTTTGAATTTTTTTCTCCATTCCCTCCTTCAGCACAATTTTTTAGGGCAGGTGTCCTTTACAGCCCTGAGTCCTTGGGAATGTTAAGTGACCATTAGCTGTGAGTTTAAAGCTGTTCTTGCAGGAAACGGCCACAAGGTGGCAGCATTTCCCCTTTACCAAATTTGGTTACTAGGGAAACAGAGCCTTAATGGAAGTGGTGTTCTAGGTTGTAAATTAGAATGGAATGTGCCAGGGAAAAGCCCTTTAAGTTTATGTCTCATTACTTCTTGTTCATATTTGTAGTTTACTTTTTATTTTTTATCCCAGTAAATATGACTATGCTCATCTAAAAGGAAAGGTGGGGGAATCGATAAATTAAGATTAGTGTTACTATATGTATACAAACACATATTATATCCATATCTCAAAAAGACCAACCATATAGCAAGGGAGGTCTGCGGAACCGTCAGTAACATTTTACATGGGAAGAGGATCTGTCCTTGAATAGACATATATAATATACAAACGAACCAGATGGTGTACACCTAGGACAAACAATATTCTAAGCTTTACCCCAATTAAAAAAAATTTTAAAACCAAGAAGAAATAATGAGACATAAACTTATGGGGCTTTCTCCATGCACATTCCAATGTAATTTACAAACTAGGAACACGACTTCCAGAAAGGCTCTGCTGCCCTAGTACCCAGATATGGGAATGGAGACATGCTGCCTGCTTGAGGCCACTTCCCACAACAGCAGCTTTAAACCCATTGCTAAAGGTCACTAAATATTCACCAAACTTGCAGTTCGGTAAAAGACACCTGCTTTCTAAAAAAATTCTGGGGTGGAAAATCGACCAAAAATTTCAAAAGAGGGCAACCTTCCAAGAACACAATTTCAAGAGTTCTATTGTACTCCCAAATGTTTCCTTTTTTTTAACAGAAAAGAAAACGGTGGAGAAAAATGATGAGTTTTACGAATTTTCAAAGACATGCAAACCCAAATTACAAAACCTATCAGCTCACAGCAGCCAGTAGGGCCATTAGCATAAATGCTGCAAACAATAAATGCTGAAGCGATTGTGGAGAAATGCGTACCCTGGATTCTAAGGGGGACGTGGTAAGAGCCACTAATGAAAACACAAATAATGTGCTTTGAAAAGGGTAACACGGTGCTACCAGTCAATCAATCACACCCACTGCTGGGCCTATCACCTGAGAAAATGAGAATCGAAAAGTCACAGCCTGGCAATCCTGCACTCCAACAATATTTACCATAGCCAACACTTGGAAGCAATGAAAATGTCCATCAACCGAGGAATGCACAAAGTAGAAGTGGTCCACATACACAGTGGAAAATTACTCTAAAAAAATAAAAACTAAATGTAAAAATCCAACAAAAGTAAGGAGACATCAGCTTGTGTGGGTTTGTCCGGGCACACTCCACTCTAATTTATAACTGAGAAACACCACAGGCCGCAAGGGCTTTTCCCTAGTTACCAGGGTGGGGGACATAGAAAGGCTGCCGCCCTCTGGCAGTTACCTGCAAAAGCAGCTTTAAAGCCTGTGCTAATGGTCACTTCATAGGAACAAGTACTGCAGAACTGTAAATGAAACCTGCCCTCAAAATGTCTTGAGGGAGGTAAAGGCCAAAACATTTCAAAATGTGACACATACTTAAAGAGAACACTTTGAAGAACTAAGGGGTAATCACAGCTTGAAAAATAAAAAGGACATGCCTTAAAGCTCAATTTCAACGGATTATGTGGCACATTCGAATTCAACCACAGAGAGGTATCAGCTCACACTTGTCAGAATAACCATCAGCAAGAAAACTACAAACAATAAATGCTGAAGGTGTTGTGGAGAAATGCATACCCTCAACTTCAAAGGGGACGTAACTTGGAAAGGGCCACGAATGAGAACAGAATGGAGGTGCCTTAAAAAGGTAAACATTGAGCTACCATATGATCCAGCAGGCCCACTCCTCGACGTATAACCTAAGAAGAGAGAATTGGAAAGACACAGGCAGGCAAATCTGCATGGCACAGTATTACAATAGCCAAGATATGGAAGTAACCATAAAGTCCACCAACAGATGGGTGGACAAAGAAGAACTCCTCCATGTAGAGATGGAATATTCGCTAGTGAAAAAATGAAACAATGCCATTTATAGCACCATAGATGAGTCTAGACGTAATCACGCCACGTGTAGTAAGTGAGAAAGCAAAAGACACATATCCTATCATATCACTTTTAAGAGTTACTTAAAAATTGATACCAATGAAGATATTTCCACAGAGAAAGGCAATCACAGATTCATTAAAAACTTATGGTTCACCACATAGAAAGGGATGAGGATTGGATACATTACCATGTTGGGGTTAACAGAGATATACAAACCATGTGAAATATATGACCACCAAAGACGTACGGAAGACCAGGGGAAGACTACTCAACATTGTGTCATAACCTACATGCGAAAAGGATGCGAGGAAGTATAGATACATGTATATGTGTGAAAGAACCACATCTTGCACACCTAGAACAAACAAACCATTGTAATCATATTTGCTGGGATAAACAATAAAAAGTAAATTACAAATATGAACAAGAAGTAATGAGACATAAACTTAAAGGGCTTTTCCCTGGCACATTCCATTCTAATTTACAACTTAGAACACCACTTCCATTAAGGCTCTGTTTCCCTAGTAACCAAATTTGGTAAAGGGGAAATGCTGCCACCTTGTGGCCGTTTCCTGCAAGAACAGCTTTAAACTCACAGCTAATGGTCACTTAACATTCCCAAGGACTCAGGGCTGTAAAGGACACCTGCCCTAAAAAATTGTGCTGAAGGAGGGAATGGACAAAAAAATTCAAAACAGGCAAATGTTTCAAGAAGAGAGTATGAAGAGTTAAGTTTTACTCACGCTCTTTTAAAAAAAAGGAAAATGGATAAAAGCTCAACCTCAGGGAGTGTTAGACCCATGCAATCTAATCTACAAAAAGTTTCAACTTACACCAGTCGACTTACCATCAGCAAAAAGTCTACGAACAATAAATGTTGAAGGGGTTTTTGAGAACTGTGTACACTCTACCTGCTGGTGAGACGTGAAGGGGTAACAGCCAATAATGAGAACAGAAAGGAGCTGTGTTTAAAAGTAAAACTGCAGGTACCATTGAATACAGCAGGCGCACCATTGGACCTCTCACCTGAGAAGACAAGAATCGAGAAGACACAGGCCGCAAAAGCTGCAGTGCAGCCTTATTCACAATAGCCAAGACAGTGGAGCAATCAAAATGTCCAACAACAGGTGAATGGATAAAGAAGAAGTGGTCCATGTACACAATGGAATAATAGCCATGGAAACCAATGAACCACTGCTCTCTGAGGCACCACAAATGAGTCTGGAGATAATCACGAAACATGAGGTAAGTCGGAAAGCAAAAGACCTATATTCTATGATATCCCTTATAGGCGTTATCTAATAACTGACACAAAGGAACATATTTCCACAGAGAAAGACACTCACAGACTTAGAAAACAAACTATGCGCATCTAAAAGGAAAGGTGGGGGAATGGATAAATTAAGATTAGTGTTACTATATGTATACAAACACATATTATATACATATCTCAAAAAGACCAACCATATAGCAAGGGAGGTCTGCGGAACCCTCAGTAACATTTTACATGGGAAGAGGATCTGTACTTGACTAGACATATATAATGTACAAACGAACCAGATTGTGTACACCTAGGACAAACAATATTCTAAGCTTTACCCCAATTAAAAAAAATTTTAAAACCAAGAAGAAATAATGAGACATAAACTTATGGGGCTTTCTCCATGCACATTCCAATGTAATTTACAAACTAGGAACACGACTTCCAGAAAGGCTCTGCTGCCCTAGTAGCCAGATATGGGAATGGAGATATGCTGCCTGCTTGAGGCCACTTCCCACAACAGCAGCTTTAAACCCATTGCTAAAGGTCACTAAATATTCACCAAACTTGCAGTTCGGTAAAAGACACCTGCTTTCTAAAAAAATTCTGGGGTGCAAAATCGACCAAAAATTTCAAAAGAGGTCAACCTTCCAAGAACACAATTTCAAGAGTTATATTGTACTCCCAATTGTTTCCTTTTTTTTAACAGAAAAGAAAACGGTGGAGAAAAATGATGAGTTTTACGAATTTTCAAAGACATGCAAACCCAAATTACAAAAACCTATCAGCTCACAGCAGCCAGAAGGGCCATTAGCATAAATGCTGCAAACAATAAATGCTGAAGCGATTGTGGAGAAATGCGTACCCTGGATTCTAAGGGGGACGTGGTAAGAGCCACTAATGAAAACACAAAGAAGGTGCTTTGAAAAGGGAAACACTGTGCTACCAGTCAATCAATCACACCCACTGCTGGGCCTATCACCTGAGAAAATGAGAATCAAAAAGTCACAGGCAGGCAATCCTGCAGTCCAACAATATTTACCATAGCCAACACTTGGAAGCAATGAAAATGTCCATCAACGGAGGAATGCACAAAGTGGAAGTGGTCCACGTACACAGTGGAAAATTACTCCAATAAAAAATAAAAATTAAATTTAAAAATCCAACAAAAGTAAGGAGACATCAGCTTGTGTGGGTTTGTCCGGGCACACTCCACTCTAATTTATAACCGAGAAACACCACAGGCCGCAAGGGCTTTTCCCTAGTTACCAGGGTGGGGGACATAGAAAGGCTGCCGCCCTCTGGCAGTTACCTGCAAAAGCAGCTTTAAAGCCTGTGCTAATGGTCACTTCATAGGAACAAGTACTGCAGAACTGTAAATGAAACCTGCCCTCAAAATGTCTTGAGGGAGGTAAAGGCCAAAACATTTCAAAATGTGACACATACTTAAAGAGAACACTTTGAAGAACTAAGGGGTAATCACAGCTTGAAAAATAAAAAGGACATGCCTTAAAGCTCAATTTCAACGGATTATGTGGCACATTCGAATTCAACCACAGAGAGGTATCAGCTCACACTTGTCAGAATAACCATCAGCAAGAAAACTACAAACAATAAATGCTGAAGGTGTTGTGGAGAAATGCATACCCTCAACTTCAAAGGGGACGTAACTTGGAAAGGGCCACGAATGAGAACAGAATGGAGGTGCCTTAAAAAGGTAAACATTGAGCTACCATATGATCCAGCAGGCCCACTCCTCGACGTATAACCTAAGAAGAGAGAATTGGAAAGACACAGGCAGGCAAATCTGCATGGCACAGTATTACAATAGCCAAGATATGGAAGTAACCAAAAAGTCCACCAACAGATGGGTGGACAAGCAAGAACTCCTCCATGTAGAGATGGAATATTCGCTAGTGAAAAAATGAAACAATGCCGTTTGCAGCACCATAGATGAGTCTAGACGTAATCACGCCACGTGTAGTAAGTGAGAAAGCAAAAGACACATATCCTATCATATCACTTTTAAGAGTTACTTAAAAATTGATACCAATGAAGATATTTCCACAGAGAAAGGCAATCACAGATTCATTAAAAAACTTATGGTTCACCAAATAGAAAGGGATGAGGATTGGATACATTGCCACATTGGGGTTAACAGAGATATACAAACCATGTGAAATATATAACCACCAAAGACGTACGGAAGACCAGGAGAAGACTACTCAACATTGTGTCATAACCTACATGGGAAAAGGATGCGAGGAACAATAGATACATGTATATGTGTGAAAGAACCACATCTTGCACACCTAGAACAAACAAACCATTGTAATCATATTTACTGGGATAAAAAATAAAAAGTAAACTACAAATATGAACAAGAAGTAATGAGACATCAACTTAAAGGGCTTTTCCCTGGCACATTCCATTCTAATTTACAACCTACAACACCACTTCCATTAAGGCTCTGTTTCCCTAGTAACCAAATATGGTAAAGGGGAAATGCTGCCACCTTGTGGCCGTTTCCTGCAAGAACAGCTTTAAACTCACAGCTAATGGTCACTTAACATTCCCAAGGACTCAGGGCTGTAAAGGACACCTGCCCTAAAAAATTGTGCTGAAGGAGGGAATGGACAAAACAATTCAAAACAGGCAAATGTTTCAAGAAGAGAGTATGAAGAGTTAAGTTTTACTCACGCTCTTTTAAAAAAAAAGGAAAATGGATAAAAGCTCAACCTCAGGGAGTGTTAGACCCATGCAATCTAATCTACAAAAAGTTTCAACTTACACCAGTCGCCTGAACATGAGCAAAAAGTCTACAAACAATAAATGCTGAAAGGGTTTTAGAGAACTGTGTACCCTCTACCTGCTGGTGAGACGTGAAGGGGTAACAGCCAATAATGAGAACAGAAAGGAGCTGTGTTTAAAAGTAAAACTGCAGGCACCATTCAATGCAGCAGGCGCACCATTGGACCTCTCACCTGAGAAGACAAGAATCGAGAAGACACAGGCCGCAAAAGCTGCAGTGCAGCCTTATTCACAATAGCCAAGACAGTGGAGCAATCAAAATGTCCAACAACAGGTGAATGGATAAAGAAGAAGTGGTCCATGTACACAATGGAATAATAGCCATGGAAAACAATGAACCACTGCTCTCTGAGGCACCACAAATGAGTCTGGAGATAATCACGAAACATGAGGTAAGTCGGAAAGCAAAAGACCTATATTCTATGATATCCCTTATAGGCGTTATCTAATAACTGACACAAAGGAACATATTTCCACAGAGAAAGACACTCACAGACTTAGAAAACAAACTATGCTCATCTAAAAGGAAAGGTGGGGGGAGTGGATAAATTAAGATTAGTGTTACTATATGTATACAAACACATATTATATCCATATCTCAAAAAGACCAACCATATAGCAAGGGAGGTCTGCGGAACCGTCAGTAACATTTTACATGGGAAGAGGATCTGTACTTGAATAGACATCTATAATGTACAAACGAACCAGATGGTGTACACCTAGGACAAACAATATTCTAAGCTTTACCCCAATTAAAAAAAAAATTTAAAACCAAGAAGAAATAATGAGACATATACTTATGGGGCTTTCTCCATGCACATTCCAATGTAATTTACAAACTAGGAACACGACTTCCAGAAAGGCTCTGCTGCCCTAGTACCCAGATATGGGAATGGAGATATGCTGCCTGCTTGAGGCCACTTCCCACAACAGCAGATTTAAACCCATTGCTAAAGGTCACTAAATATTCACCAAACTTGCAGTTCGGTAAAAGACACCTGCTTTCTAAAAAAATTCTGGAGTGGAAAATCGACCAAAAATTTCAAAAGAGGGCAACCTTCCAAGAACACAATTTCAAGAGTTCTATTGTACTCCCAATTGTTTCCTTTTTTTTTAACAGAAAAGAAAACGGTGGAGAAAAATGATGAGTTTTACGAATTTTCAAAGACATGCAAACCCAAATTACAAAAACCTATCAGCTCACAGCAGCCAGAAGGGCCATTAGCATAAATGCTGCAAACAATATATGCTGAAGCGATTGTGGAGAAATGCGTACCCTCGATTCTAAGGGGGACGTGGTAAGAGCCACTAATGAAAACACAAAGAAGGTGCTTTGAAAAGGGAAACACGGTGCTACCAGTCAATCAATCACACCCACTGCTGGGCCTATCACCTGAGAAAAAATGAGAATCGAAAAGTCACAGCCTGGCAATCCTGCACTCCAACAATATTTACCATAGCCAACACTTGGAAGCAATGAAAATGTCCATCAACCGAGGAATGCACAAAGTAGAAGTGGTCCACGTACACAGTGGAAAATTACTCCAATAAAAAATAAAAATTAAATGTAAAAATCCAACAAAAGTAAGGAGACATCAGCTTGTGTGGGTTTGTCCGGGCACACTCCACTCTAATTTATAACCGAGAAACACCACAGGCCGCAAGGGCTTTTCCCTAGTTACCAGGGTGGGGGACATAGAAAGGCTGCCGCCCTCTGGCAGTTACCTGCAAAAGCAGCTTTAAAGCCTGTGCTAATGGTCACTTCATAGGAACAAGTACTGCAGAACTGTAAATGAAACAGGCCCTCAAAATGTCTTGAGGGAGGTAAAGGCCAAAACATTTCAAAATGTGACACATACTTAAAGAGAACACTTTGAAGAACTAAGGGGTAATCACAGCTTGAAAAATAGCAAAGGACATGCCTTAAAGCTCAATTTCAACAGATTATGTGGCACATTCGAATTCAACCACAGAGAGGTATCAGCTCACACTTGTCAGAATAACCATCAGCAAGAAAACTACAAACAATAAATGCTGAAAGTGTTGTGGAGAAATGCATACCCTCAACTTCAAAGGGGACGTAACTTGGAAAGGGCCACGAATGAGAACAGAATGGAGGTGCCTTAAAAAGGTAAACATTGAGCTACTATATGATCCAGCAGGCCCACTCCTCGACGTAAAACCTAAGAAGAGAGAATTGGAAAGACACAGGCAGGCAAATCTGCACTGCACAGTATTACAATAGCCAAGATATGGAAGTAACCGAAAAGTCCACCAACAGATGGATGGACAAAGAAGAACTCCTCCATGTACAGATGGAATATTCGCTAGTGAAAAAAATGAAACAATGCCGTTTGCAGCACCATAGATGAGTCTAGACGTAATCACGCCACGTGTAGTAAGTGAGAAAGCAAAAGACACATATCCTATCATATCACTTTTAAGAGTTACTTAAAAATTGATACCAATGAAGATATTTCCACAGAGAAAGGCAATCACAGATTCATTAAAAAACTTATGGTTCACCAAATAGAAAGGGATGAGGATTGGATACATTGCCACATTGGGGTTAACAGAGATATACAAACCATGTGAAATATATAACCACCAAAGACGTACGGAAGACCAGGAGAAGACTACTCAACATTGTGTCATAACCTACATGGGAAAAGGATGCGAGGAACAATAGATACATGTATATGTGTGAAAGAACCACATCTTGCACACCTAGAACAAACAAACCATTGTAATCATATTTACTGGGATAAAAAATAAAAAGTAAACTACAAATATGAACAAGAAGTAATGAGACATAAACTTAAAGGGCTTTTCCCTGGCACATTCCATTCTAATTTACAACCTACAACACCACTTCCATTAAGGCTCTGTTTCCCTAGTAACCAAATATGGTAAAGGGGAAATGCTGCCACCTTGTGGCCGTTTCCTGCAAGAACAGCTTTAAACTCACAGCTAATGGTCACTTAACATTCCCAAGGACTCAGGGCTGTAAAGGACACCTGCCCTAAAAAATTGTGCTGAAGGAGGGAATGGACAAAACAATTCAAAACAGGCAAATGTTTCAAGAAGAGAGTATGAAGAGTTAAGTTTTACTCACGCTCTTTTAAAAAAAAAGGAAAATGGATAAAAGCTCAACCTCAGGGAGTGTTAGACCCATGCAATCTAATCTACAAAAAGTTTCAACTTACACCAGTCGCCTGAACATGAGCAAAAAGTCTACAAACAATAAATGCTGAAAGGGTTTTAGAGAACTGTGTACCCTCTACCTGCTGGTGAGACGTGAAGGGGTAACAGCCAATAATGAGAACAGAAAGGAGCTGTGTTTAAAAGTAAAACTGCAGGCACCATTCAATGCAGCAGGCGCACCATTGGACCTCTCACCTGAGAAGACAAGAATCGAGAAGACACAGGCCGCAAAAGCTGCAGTGCAGCCTTATTCACAATAGCCAAGACAGTGGAGCAATCAAAATGTCCAACAACAGGTGAATGGATAAAGAAGAAGTGGTCCATGTACACAATGGAATAATAGCCATGGAAAACAATGAACCACTGCTCTCTGAGGCACCACAAATGAGTCTGGAGATAATCACGAAACATGAGGTAAGTCGGAAAGCAAAAGACCTATATTCTATGATATCACTTATAGGCGTTATCTAATAACTGACACAAAGGAACATATTTCCACAGAGAAAGACACTCACAGACTTAGAAAACAAACTATGCTCATCTAAAAGGAAAGGTGGGGGGAGTGGATAAATTAAGATTAGTGTTACTATATGTATACAAACACATATTATATCCATATCTCAAAAAGACCAACCATATAGCAAGGGAGGTCTGCGGAACCGTCAGTAACATTTTACATGGGAAGAGGATCTGTACTTGAATAGACATCTATAATGTACAAACGAACCAGATGGTGTACACCTAGGACAAACAATATTCTAAGCTTTACCCCAATTAAAAAAAAATTTTAAAACCAAGAAGAAATAATGAGACATATACTTATGGGGCTTTCTCCATGCACATTCCAATGTAATTTACAAACTAGGAACACGACTTCCAGAAAGGCTCTGCTGCCCTAGTACCCAGATATGGGAATGGAGATATGCTGCCTGCTTGAGGCCACTTCCCACAACAGCAGATTTAAACCCATTGCTAAAGGTCACTAAATATTCACCAAACTTGCAGTTCAGTAAAAGACACCTGCTTTCTAAAAAAATTCTGGAGTGGAAAATCGACCAAAAATTTCAAAAGAGGGCAACCTTCCAAGAACACAATTTCAAGAGTTCTATTGTACTCCCAATTGTTTCCTTTTTTTTTAACAGAAAAGAAAACGGTGGAGAAAAATGATGAGTTTTACGAATTTTCAAAGACATGCAAACCCAAATTACAAAAACCTATCAGCTCACAGCAGCCAGAAGGGCCATTAGCATAAATGCTGCAAACAATATATGCTGAAGCGATTGTGGAGAAATGCGTACCCTCGATTCTAAGGGGGACGTGGTAAGAGCCACTAATGAAAACACAAAGAAGGTGCTTTGAAAAGGGAAACACGGTGCTACCAGTCAATCAATCACACCCACTGCTGGGCCTATCACCTGAGAAAAAATGAGAATCGAAAAGTCACAGCCTGGCAATCCTGCACTCCAACAATATTTACCATAGCCAACACTTGGAAGCAATGAAAATGTCCATCAACGGAGGAATGCACAAAGTAGAAGTGGTCCACGTACACAGTGGAAAATTACTCCAATAAAAAATAAAAATTAAATGTAAAAATCCAACAAAAGTAAGGAGACATCAGCTTGTGTGGGTTTGTCCGGGCACACTCCACTCTAATTTATAACCGAGAAACACCACAGGCCGCAAGGGCTTTTCCCTAGTTACCAGGGTGGGGGACATAGAAAGGCTGCCGCCCTCTGGCAGTTACCTGCAAAAGCAGCTTTAAAGCCTGTGCTAATGGTCACTTCATAGGAACAAGTACTGCAGAACTGTAAATGAAACAGGCCCTCAAAATGTCTTGAGGGAGGTAAAGGCCAAAACATTTCAAAATGTGACACATACTTAAAGAGAACACTTTGAAGAACTAAGGGGTAATCACAGCTTGAAAAATAGCAAAGGACATGCCTTAAAGCTCAATTTCAACAGATTATGTGGCACATTCGAATTCAACCACAGAGAGGTATCAGCTCACACTTGTCAGAATAACCATCAGCAAGAAAACTACAAACAATAAATGCTGAAAGTGTTGTGGAGAAATGCATACCCTCAACTTCAAAGGGGACGTAACTTGGAAAGGGCCACGAATGAGAACAGAATGGAGGTGCCTTAAAAAGGTAAACATTGAGCTACTATATGATCCAGCAGGCCCACTCCTCGACGTAAAACCTAAGAAGAGAGAATTGGAAAGACACAGGCAGGCAAATCTGCACTGCACAGTATTACAATAGCCAAGATATGGAAGTAACCGAAAAGTCCACCAACAGATGGATGGACAAAGAAGAACTCCTCCATGTACAGATGGAATATTCGCTAGTGAAAAAAATGAAACAATGCCGTTTGCAGCACCATAGATGAGTCTAGACGTAATCACGCCACGTGTAGTAAGTGAGAAAGCAAAAGACACATATCCTATCATATCACTTTTAAGAGTTACTTAAAAATTGATACCAATGAAGATATTTCCACAGAGAAAGGCAATCACAGATTCATTAAAAAACTTATGGTTCACCAAATAGAAAGGGATGAGGATTGGATACATTGCCACATTGGGGTTAACAGAGATATACAAACCATGTGAAATATATAACCACCAAAGACGTACGGAAGACCAGGAGAAGACTACTCAACATTGTGTCATAACCTACATGGGAAAAGGATGCGAGGAACAATAGATACATGTATATGTGTGAAAGAACCACATCTTGCACACCTAGAACAAACAAACCATTGTAATCATATTTACTGGGATAAAAAATAAAAAGTAAACTACAAATATGAACAAGAAGTAATGAGACATAAACTTAAAGGGCTTTTCCCTGGCACATTCCATTCTAATTTACAACCTACAACACCACTTCCATTAAGGCTCTGTTTCCCTAGTAACCAAATATGGTAAAGGGGAAATGCTGCCACCTTGTGGCCGTTTCCTGCAAGAACAGCTTTAAACTCACAGCTAATGGTCACTTAACATTCCCAAGGACTCAGGGCTGTAAAGGACACCTGCCCTAAAAAATTGTGCTGAAGGAGGGAATGGACAAAACAATTCAAAACAGGCAAATGTTTCAAGAAGAGAGTATGAAGAGTTAAGTTTTACTCACGCTCTTTTAAAAAAAAAGGAAAATGGATTAAAGCTCAACCTCAGGGAGTGTTAGACCCATGCAATCTAATCTACAAAAAGTTTCAACTTACACCAGTCGCCTGAACATGAGCAAAAAGTCTACAAACAATAAATGCTGAAAGGGTTTTAGAGAACTGTGTACCCTCTACCTGCTGGTGAGACGTGAAGGGGTAACAGCCAATAATGAGAACAGAAAGGAGCTGTGTTTAAAAGTAAAACTGCAGGCACCATTCAATGCAGCAGGCGCACCATTGGACCTCTCACCTGAGAAGACAAGAATCGAGAAGACACAGGCCGCAAAAGCTGCAGTGCAGCCTTATTCACAATAGCCAAGACAGTGGAGCAATCAAAATGTCCAACAACAGGTGAATGGATAAAGAAGAAGTGGTCCATGTACACAATGGAATAATAGCCATGGAAAACAATGAACCACTGCTCTCTGAGGCACCACAAATGAGTCTGGAGATAATCACGAAACATGAGGTAAGTCGGAAAGCAAAAGACCTATATTCTATGATATCACTTATAGGCGTTATCTAATAACTGACACAAAGGAACATATTTCCACAGAGAAAGACACTCACAGACTTAGAAAACAAACTATGCTCATCTAAAAGGAAAGGTGGGGGGAGTGGATAAATTAAGATTAGTGTTACTATATGTATACAAACACATATTATATCCATATCTCAAAAAGACCAACCATATAGCAAGGGAGGTCTGCGGAACCGTCAGTAACATTTTACATGGGAAGAGGATCTGTACTTGAATAGACATCTATAATGTACAAACGAACCAGATGGTGTACACCTAGGACAAACAATATTCTAAGCTTTACCCCAATTAAAAAAAAAATTTAAAACCAAGAAGAAATAATGAGACATATACTTATGGGGCTTTCTCCATGCACATTCCAATGTAATTTACAAACTAGGAACACGACTTCCAGAAAGGCTCTGCTGCCCTAGTACCCAGATATGGGAATGGAGATATGCTGCCTGCTTGAGGCCACTTCCCACAACAGCAGATTTAAACCCATTGCTAAAGGTCACTAAATATTCACCAAACTTGCAGTTCGGTAAAAGACACCTGCTTTCTAAAAAAATTCTGGAGTGGAAAATCGACCAAAAATTTCAAAAGAGGGCAACCTTCCAAGAACACAATTTCAAGAGTTCTATTGTACTCCCAATTGTTTCCTTTTTTTTTAACAGAAAAGAAAACGGTGGAGAAAAATGATGAGTTTTACGAATTTTCAAAGACATGCAAACCCAAATTACAAAAACCTATCAGCTCACAGCAGCCAGAAGGGCCATTAGCATAAATGCTGCAAACAATATATGCTGAAGCGATTGTGGAGAAATGCGTACCCTCGATTCTAAGGGGGACGTGGTAAGAGCCACTAATGAAAACACAAAGAAGGTGCTTTGAAAAGGGAAACACGGTGCTACCAGTCAATCAATCACACCCACTGCTGGGCCTATCACCTGAGAAAAAATGAGAATCGAAAAGTCACAGCCTGGCAATCCTGCACTCCAACAATATTTACCATAGCCAACACTTGGAAGCAATGAAAATGTCCATCAACGGAGGAATGCACAAAGTAGAAGTGGTCCACGTACACAGTGGAAAATTACTCCAATAAAAAATAAAAATTAAATGTAAAAATCCAACAAAAGTAAGGAGACATCAGCTTGTGTGGGTTTGTCCGGGCACACTCCACTCTAATTTATAACCGAGAAACACCACAGGCCGCAAGGGCTTTTCCCTAGTTACCAGGGTGGGGGACATAGAAAGGCTGCCGCCCTCTGGCAGTTACCTGCAAAAGCAGCTTTAAAGCCTGTGCTAATGGTCACTTCATAGGAACAAGTACTGCAGAACTGTAAATGAAACAGGCCCTCAAAATGTCTTGAGGGAGGTAAAGGCCAAAACATTTCAAAATGTGACACATACTTAAAGAGAACACTTTGAAGAACTAAGGGGTAATCACAGCTTGAAAAATAGCAAAGGACATGCCTTAAAGCTCAATTTCAACAGATTATGTGGCACATTCGAATTCAACCACAGAGAGGTATCAGCTCACACTTGTCAGAATAACCATCAGCAAGAAAACTACAAACAATAAATGCTGAAAGTGTTGTGGAGAAATGCATACCCTCAACTTCAAAGGGGACGTAACTTGGAAAGGGCCACGAATGAGAACAGAATGGAGGTGCCTTAAAAAGGTAAACATTGAGCTACTATATGATCCAGCAGGCCCACTCCTCGACGTAAAACCTAAGAAGAGAGAATTGGAAAGACACAGGCAGGCAAATCTGCACTGCACAGTATTACAATAGCCAAGATATGGAAGTAACCGAAAAGTCCACCAACAGATGGATGGACAAAGAAGAACTCCTCCATGTACAGATGGAATATTCGCTAGTGAAAAAAATGAAACAATGCCGTTTGCAGCACCATAGATGAGTCTAGACGTAATCACGCCACGTGTAGTAAGTGAGAAAGCAAAAGACACATATCCTATCATATCACTTTTAAGAGTTACTTAAAAATTGATACCAATGAAGATATTTCCACAGAGAAAGGCAATCACAGATTCATTAAAAAACTTATGGTTCACCAAATAGAAAGGGATGAGGATTGGATACATTGCCACATTGGGGTTAACAGAGATATACAAACCATGTGAAATATATAACCACCAAAGACGTACGGAAGACCAGGAGAAGACTACTCAACATTGTGTCATAACCTACATGGGAAAAGGATGCGAGGAACAATAGATACATGTATATGTGTGAAAGAACCACATCTTGCACACCTAGAACAAACAAACCATTGTAATCATATTTACTGGGATAAAAAATAAAAAGTAAACTACAAATATGAACAAGAAGTAATGAGACATAAACTTAAAGGGCTTTTCCCTGGCACATTCCATTCTAATTTACAACCTACAACACCACTTCCATTAAGGCTCTGTTTCCCTAGTAACCAAATATGGTAAAGGGGAAATGCTGCCACCTTGTGGCCGTTTCCTGCAAGAACAGCTTTAAACTCACAGCTAATGGTCACTTAACATTCCCAAGGACTCAGGGCTGTAAAGGACACCTGCCCTAAAAAATTGTGCTGAAGGAGGGAATGGACAAAACAATTCAAAACAGGCAAATGTTTCAAGAAGAGAGTATGAAGAGTTAAGTTTTACTCACGCTCTTTTAAAAAAAAAGGAAAATGGATTAAAGCTCAACCTCAGGGAGTGTTAGACCCATGCAATCTAATCTACAAAAAGTTTCAACTTACACCAGTCGCCTGAACATGAGCAAAAAGTCTACAAACAATAAATGCTGAAAGGGTTTTAGAGAACTGTGTACCCTCTACCTGCTGGTGAGACGTGAAGGGGTAACAGCCAATAATGAGAACAGAAAGGAGCTGTGTTTAAAAGTAAAACTGCAGGCACCATTCAATGCAGCAGGCGCACCATTGGACCTCTCACCTGAGAAGACAAGAATCGAGAAGACACAGGCCGCAAAAGCTGCAGTGCAGCCTTATTCACAATAGCCAAGACAGTGGAGCAATCAAAATGTCCAACAACAGGTGAATGGATAAAGAAGAAGTGGTCCATGTACACAATGGAATAATAGCCATGGAAAACAATGAACCACTGCTCTCTGAGGCACCACAAATGAGTCTGGAGATAATCACGAAACATGAGGTAAGTCGGAAAGCAAAAGACCTATATTCTATGATATCACTTATAGGCGTTATCTAATAACTGACACAAAGGAACATATTTCCACAGAGAAAGACACTCACAGACTTAGAAAACAAACTATGCTCATCTAAAAGGAAAGGTGGGGGGAGTGGATAAATTAAGATTAGTGTTACTATATGTATACAAACACATATTATATCCATATCTCAAAAAGACCAACCATATAGCAAGGGAGGTCTGCGGAACCGTCAGTAACATTTTACATGGGAAGAGGATCTGTACTTGAATAGACATCTATAATGTACAAACGAACCAGATGGTGTACACCTAGGACAAACAATATTCTAAGCTTTACCCCAATTAAAAAAAAAATTTAAAACCAAGAAGAAATAATGAGACATATACTTATGGGGCTTTCTCCATGCACATTCCAATGTAATTTACAAACTAGGAACACGACTTCCAGAAAGGCTCTGCTGCCCTAGTACCCAGATATGGGAATGGAGATATGCTGCCTGCTTGAGGCCACTTCCCACAACAGCAGATTTAAACCCATTGCTAAAGGTCACTAAATATTCACCAAACTTGCAGTTCGGTAAAAGACACCTGCTTTCTAAAAAAATTCTGGAGTGGAAAATCGACCAAAAATTTCAAAAGAGGGCAACCTTCCAAGAACACAATTTCAAGAGTTCTATTGTACTCCCAATTGTTTCCTTTTTTTTTAACAGAAAAGAAAACGGTGGAGAAAAATGATGAGTTTTACGAATTTTCAAAGACATGCAAACCCAAATTACAAAAACCTATCAGCTCACAGCAGCCAGAAGGGCCATTAGCATAAATGCTGCAAACAATATATGCTGAAGCGATTGTGGAGAAATGCGTACCCTCGATTCTAAGGGGGACGTGGTAAGAGCCACTAATGAAAACACAAAGAAGGTGCTTTGAAAAGGGAAACACGGTGCTACCAGTCAATCAATCACACCCACTGCTGGGCCTATCACCTGAGAAAAAATGAGAATCGAAAAGTCACAGCCTGGCAATCCTGCACTCCAACAATATTTACCATAGCCAACACTTGGAAGCAATGAAAATGTCCATCAACCGAGGAATGCACAAAGTAGAAGTGGTCCACGTACACAGTGGAAAATTACTCCAATAAAAAATAAAAATTAAATGTAAAAATCCAACAAAAGTAAGGAGACATCAGCTTGTGTGGGTTTGTCCGGGCACACTCCACTCTAATTTATAACCGAGAAACACCACAGGCCGCAAGGGCTTTTCCCTAGTTACCAGGGTGGGGGACATAGAAAGGCTGCCGCCCTCTGGCAGTTACCTGCAAAAGCAGCTTTAAAGCCTGTGCTAATGGTCACTTCATAGGAACAAGTACTGCAGAACTGTAAATGAAACAGGCCCTCAAAATGTCTTGAGGGAGGTAAAGGCCAAAACATTTCAAAATGTGACACATACTTAAAGAGAACACTTTGAAGAACTAAGGGGTAATCACAGCTTGAAAAATAGCAAAGGACATGCCTTAAAGCTCAATTTCAACAGATTATGTGGCACATTCGAATTCAACCACAGAGAGGTATCAGCTCACACTTGTCAGAATAACCATCAGCAAGAAAACTACAAACAATAAATGCTGAAAGTGTTGTGGAGAAATGCATACCCTCAACTTCAAAGGGGACGTAACTTGGAAAGGGCCACGAATGAGAACAGAATGGAGGTGCCTTAAAAAGGTAAACATTGAGCTACTATATGATCCAGCAGGCCCACTCCTCGACGTAAAACCTAAGAAGAGAGAATTGGAAAGACACAGGCAGGCAAATCTGCACTGCACAGTATTACAATAGCCAAGATATGGAAGTAACCGAAAAGTCCACCAACAGATGGATGGACAAAGAAGAACTCCTCCATGTACAGATGGAATATTCGCTAGTGAAAAAAATGAAACAATGCCGTTTGCAGCACCATAGATGAGTCTAGACGTAATCACGCCACGTGTAGTAAGTGAGAAAGCAAAAGACACATATCCTATCATATCACTTTTAAGAGTTACTTAAAAATTGATACCAATGAAGATATTTCCACAGAGAAAGGCAATCACAGATTCATTAAAAAACTTATGGTTCACCAAATAGAAAGGGATGAGGATTGGATACATTGCCACATTGGGGTTAACAGAGATATACAAACCATGTGAAATATATAACCACCAAAGACGTACGGAAGACCAGGAGAAGACTACTCAACATTGTGTCATAACCTACATGGGAAAAGGATGCGAGGAACAATAGATACATGTATATGTGTGAAAGAACCACATCTTGCACACCTAGAACAAACAAACCATTGTAATCATATTTACTGGGATAAAAAATAAAAAGTAAACTACAAATATGAACAAGAAGTAATGAGACATCAACTTAAAGGGCTTTTCCCTGGCACATTCCATTCTAATTTACAACCTACAACACCACTTCCATTAAGGCTCTGTTTCCCTAGTAACCAAATATGGTAAAGGGGAAATGCTGCCACCTTGTGGCCGTTTCCTGCAAGAACAGCTTTAAACTCACAGCTAATGGTCACTTAACATTCCCAAGGACTCAGGGCTGTAAAGGACACCTGCCCTAAAAAATTGTGCTGAAGGAGGGAATGGACAAAACAATTCAAAACAGGCAAATGTTTCAAGAAGAGAGTATGAAGAGTTAAGTTTTACTCACGCTCTTTTAAAAAAAAAGGAAAATGGATAAAAGCTCAACCTCAGGGAGTGTTAGACCCATGCAATCTAATCTACAAAAAGTTTCAACTTACACCAGTCGCCTGAACATGAGCAAAAAGTCTACAAACAATAAATGCTGAAAGGGTTTTAGAGAACTGTGTACCCTCTACCTGCTGGTGAGACGTGAAGGGGTAACAGCCAATAATGAGAACAGAAAGGAGCTGTGTTTAAAAGTAAAACTGCAGGCACCATTCAATGCAGCAGGCGCACCATTGGACCTCTCACCTGAGAAGACAAGAATCGAGAAGACACAGGCCGCAAAAGCTGCAGTGCAGCCTTATTCACAATAGCCAAGACAGTGGAGCAATCAAAATGTCCAACAACAGGTGAATGGATAAAGAAGAAGTGGTCCATGTACACAATGGAATAATAGCCATGGAAAACAATGAACCACTGCTCTCTGAGGCACCACAAATGAGTCTGGAGATAATCACGAAACATGAGGTAAGTCGGAAAGCAAAAGACCTATATTCTATGATATCACTTATAGGCGTTATCTAATAACTGACACAAAGGAACATATTTCCACAGAGAAAGACACTCACAGACTTAGAAAACAAACTATGCTCATCTAAAAGGAAAGGTGGGGGGAGTGGATAAATTAAGATTAGTGTTACTATATGTATACAAACACATATTATATCCATATCTCAAAAAGACCAACCATATAGCAAGGGAGGTCTGCGGAACCGTCAGTAACATTTTACATGGGAAGAGGATCTGTACTTGAATAGACATCTATAATGTACAAACGAACCAGATGGTGTACACCTAGGACAAACAATATTCTAAGCTTTACCCCAATTAAAAAAAAAATTTAAAACCAAGAAGAAATAATGAGACATATACTTATGGGGCTTTCTCCATGCACATTCCAATGTAATTTACAAACTAGGAACACGACTTCCAGAAAGGCTCTGCTGCCCTAGTACCCAGATATGGGAATGGAGATATGCTGCCTGCTTGAGGCCACTTCCCACAACAGCAGATTTAAACCCATTGCTAAAGGTCACTAAATATTCACCAAACTTGCAGTTCGGTAAAAGACACCTGCTTTCTAAAAAAATTCTGGAGTGGAAAATCGACCAAAAATTTCAAAAGAGGGCAACCTTCCAAGAACACAATTTCAAGAGTTCTATTGTACTCCCAATTGTTTCCTTTTTTTTTAACAGAAAAGAAAACGGTGGAGAAAAATGATGAGTTTTACGAATTTTCAAAGACATGCAAACCCAAATTACAAAAACCTATCAGCTCACAGCAGCCAGAAGGGCCATTAGCATAAATGCTGCAAACAATATATGCTGAAGCGATTGTGGAGAAATGCGTACCCTCGATTCTAAGGGGGACGTGGTAAGAGCCACTAATGAAAACACAAAGAAGGTGCTTTGAAAAGGGAAACACGGTGCTACCAGTCAATCAATCACACCCACTGCTGGGCCTATCACCTGAGAAAAAATGAGAATCGAAAAGTCACAGCCTGGCAATCCTGCACTCCAACAATATTTACCATAGCCAACACTTGGAAGCAATGAAAATGTCCATCAACCGAGGAATGCACAAAGTAGAAGTGGTCCACGTACACAGTGGAAAATTACTCCAATAAAAAATAAAAATTAAATGTAAAAATCCAACAAAAGTAAGGAGACATCAGCTTGTGTGGGTTTGTCCGGGCACACTCCACTCTAATTTATAACCGAGAAACACCACAGGCCGCAAGGGCTTTTCCCTAGTTACCAGGGTGGGGGACATAGAAAGGCTGCCGCCCTCTGGCAGTTACCTGCAAAAGCAGCTTTAAAGCCTGTGCTAATGGTCACTTCATAGGAACAAGTACTGCAGAACTGTAAATGAAACAGGCCCTCAAAATGTCTTGAGGGAGGTAAAGGCCAAAACATTTCAAAATGTGACACATACTTAAAGAGAACACTTTGAAGAACTAAGGGGTAATCACAGCTTGAAAAATAGCAAAGGACATGCCTTAAAGCTCAATTTCAACAGATTATGTGGCACATTCGAATTCAACCACAGAGAGGTATCAGCTCACACTTGTCAGAATAACCATCAGCAAGAAAACTACAAACAATAAATGCTGAAAGTGTTGTGGAGAAATGCATACCCTCAACTTCAAAGGGGACGTAACTTGGAAAGGGCCACGAATGAGAACAGAATGGAGGTGCCTTAAAAAGGTAAACATTGAGCTACTATATGATCCAGCAGGCCCACTCCTCGACGTAAAACCTAAGAAGAGAGAATTGGAAAGACACAGGCAGGCAAATCTGCACTGCACAGTATTACAATAGCCAAGATATGGAAGTAACCGAAAAGTCCACCAACAGATGGATGGACAAAGAAGAACTCCTCCATGTACAGATGGAATATTCGCTAGTGAAAAAAATGAAACAATGCCGTTTGCAGCACCATAGATGAGTCTAGACGTAATCACGCCACGTGTAGTAAGTGAGAAAGCAAAAGACACATATCCTATCATATCACTTTTAAGAGTTACTTAAAAATTGATACCAATGAAGATATTTCCACAGAGAAAGGCAATCACAGATTCATTAAAAAACTTATGGTTCACCAAATAGAAAGGGATGAGGATTGGATACATTGCCACATTGGGGTTAACAGAGATATACAAACCATGTGAAATATATAACCACCAAAGACGTACGGAAGACCAGGAGAAGACTACTCAACATTGTGTCATAACCTACATGGGAAAAGGATGCGAGGAACAATAGATACATGTATATGTGTGAAAGAACCACATCTTGCACACCTAGAACAAACAAACCATTGTAATCATATTTACTGGGATAAAAAATAAAAAGTAAACTACAAATATGAACAAGAAGTAATGAGACATCAACTTAAAGGGCTTTTCCCTGGCACATTCCATTCTAATTTACAACCTACAACACCACTTCCATTAAGGCTCTGTTTCCCTAGTAACCAAATATGGTAAAGGGGAAATGCTGCCACCTTGTGGCCGTTTCCTGCAAGAACAGCTTTAAACTCACAGCTAATGGTCACTTAACATTCCCAAGGACTCAGGGCTGTAAAGGACACCTGCCCTAAAAAATTGTGCTGAAGGAGGGAATGGACAAAACAATTCAAAACAGGCAAATGTTTCAAGAAGAGAGTATGAAGAGTTAAGTTTTACTCACGCTCTTTTAAAAAAAAAGGAAAATGGATAAAAGCTCAACCTCAGGGAGTGTTAGACCCATGCAATCTAATCTACAAAAAGTTTCAACTTACACCAGTCGCCTGAACATGAGCAAAAAGTCTACAAACAATAAATGCTGAAAGGGTTTTAGAGAACTGTGTACCCTCTACCTGCTGGTGAGACGTGAAGGGGTAACAGCCAATAATGAGAACAGAAAGGAGCTGTGTTTAAAAGTAAAACTGCAGGCACCATTCAATGCAGCAGGCGCACCATTGGACCTCTCACCTGAGAAGACAAGAATCGAGAAGACACAGGCCGCAAAAGCTGCAGTGCAGCCTTATTCACAATAGCCAAGACAGTGGAGCAATCAAAATGTCCAACAACAGGTGAATGGATAAAGAAGAAGTGGTCCATGTACACAATGGAATAATAGCCATGGAAAACAATGAACCACTGCTCTCTGAGGCACCACAAATGAGTCTGGAGATAATCACGAAACATGAGGTAAGTCGGAAAGCAAAAGACCTATATTCTATGATATCCCTTATAGGCGTTATCTAATAACTGACACAAAGGAACATATTTCCACAGAGAAAGACACTCACAGACTTAGAAAACAAACTATGCTCATCTAAAAGGAAAGGTGGGGGGAGTGGATAAATTAAGATTAGTGTTACTATATGTATACAAACACATATTATATCCATATCTCAAAAAGACCAACCATATAGCAAGGGAGGTCTGCGGAACCGTCAGTAACATTTTACATGGGAAGAGGATCTGTACTTGAATAGACATCTATAATGTACAAACGAACCAGATGGTGTACACCTAGGACAAACAATATTCTAAGCTTTACCCCAATTAAAAAAAAATTTTAAAACCAAGAAGAAATAATGAGACATATACTTATGGGGCTTTCTCCATGCACATTCCAGTGTAATTTACAAACTAGGAACACGACTTCCAGAAAGGCTCTGCTGCCCTAGTACCCAGATATGGGAATGGAGATATGCTGCCTGCTTGAGGCCACTTCCCACAACAGCAGATTTAAACCCATTGCTAAAGGTCACTAAATATTCACCAAACTTGCAGTTCGGTAAAAGACACCTGCTTTCTAAAAAAATTCTGGAGTGGAAAATCGACCAAAAATTTCAAAAGAGGGCAACCTTCCAAGAACACAATTTCAAGAGTTCTATTGTACTCCCAATTGTTTCCTTTTTTTTTAACAGAAAAGAAAACGGTGGAGAAAAATGATGAGTTTTACGAATTTTCAAAGACATGCAAACCCAAATTACAAAAACCTATCAGCTCACAGCAGCCAGAAGGGCCATTAGCATAAATGCTGCAAACAATATATGCTGAAGCGATTGTGGAGAAATGCGTACCCTCGATTCTAAGGGGGACGTGGTAAGAGCCACTAATGAAAACACAAAGAAGGTGCTTTGAAAAGGGAAACACGGTGCTTCCAGTCAATCAATCACACCCACTGCTGGGCCTATCACCTGAGAAAAAATGAGAATCGAAAAGTCACAGCCTGGCAATCCTGCACTCCAACAATATTTACCATAGCCAACACTTGGAAGCAATGAAAATGTCCATCAACCGAGGAATGCACAAAGTAGAAGTGGTCCACGTACACAGTGGAAAATTACTCCAATAAAAAATAAAAATTAAATGTAAAAATCCAACAAAAGTAAGGAGACATCAGCTTGTGTGGGTTTGTCCGGGCACACTCCACTCTAATTTATAACCGAGAAACACCACAGGCCGCAAGGGCTTTTCCCTAGTTACCAGGGTGGGGGACATAGAAAGGCTGCCGCCCTCTGGCAGTTACCTGCAAAAGCAGCTTTAAAGCCTGTGCTAATGGTCACTTCATAGGAACAAGTACTGCAGAACTGTAAATGAAACAGGCCCTCAAAATGTCTTGAGGGAGGTAAAGGCCAAAACATTTCAAAATGTGACACATACTTAAAGAGAACACTTTGAAGAACTAAGGGGTAATCACAGCTTGAAAAATAGCAAAGGACATGCCTTAAAGCTCAATTTCAACAGATTATGTGGCACATTCGAATTCAACCACAGAGAGGTATCAGCTCACACTTGTCAGAATAACCATCAGCAAGAAAACTACAAACAATAAATGCTGAAAGTGTTGTGGAGAAATGCATACCCTCAACTTCAAAGGGGACGTAACTTGGAAAGGGCCACGAATGAGAACAGAATGGAGGTGCCTTAAAAAGGTAAACATTGAGCTACTATATGATCCAGCAGGCCCACTCCTCGACGTAAAACCTAAGAACAGAGAATTGGAAAGACACAGGCAGGCAAATCTGCACTGCACAGTATTACAATAGCCAAGATATGGAAGTAACCAAAAAGTCCACCAACAGATGGATGGACAAAGAAGAACTCCTCCATGTACAGATGGAATATTCGCTAGTGAAAAAAATGAAACAATGCCGTTTGCAGCACCATAGATGAGTCTAGACGTAATCACGCCACGTGTAGTAAGTGAGAAAGCAAAAGACACATATCCTATCATATCACTTTTAAGAGTTACTTAAAAATTGATACCAATGAAGATATTTCCACAGAGAAAGGCAATCACAGATTCATTAAAAAACTTATGGTTCACCAAATAGAAAGGGATGAGGATTGGATACATTGCCACATTGGGGTTAACAGAGATATACAAACCATGTGAAATATATAACCACCAAAGACGTACGGAAGACCAGGAGAAGACTACTCAACATTGTGTCATAACCTACATGGGAAAAGGATGCGAGGAACAATAGATACATGTATATGTGTGAAAGAACCACATCTTGCACACCTAGAACAAACAAACCATTGTAATCATATTTACTGGGATAAAAAATAAAAAGTAAACTACAAATATGAACAAGAAGTAATGAGACATAAACTTAAAGGGCTTTTCCCTGGCACATTCCATTCTAATTTACAACCTACAACACCACTTCCATTAAGGCTCTGTTTCCCTAGTAACCAAATATGGTAAAGGGGAAATGCTGCCACCTTGTGGCCGTTTCCTGCAAGAACAGCTTTAAACTCACAGCTAATGGTCACTTAACATTCCCAAGGACTCAGGGCTGTAAAGGACACCTGCCCTAAAAAATTGTGCTGAAGGAGGGAATGGACAAAACAATTCAAAACAGGCAAATGTTTCAAGAAGAGAGTATGAAGAGTTAAGTTTTACTCACGCTCTTTTAAAAAAAAAGGAAAATGGATAAAAGCTCAACCTCAGGGAGTGTTAGACCCATGCAATCTAATCTACAAAAAGTTTCAACTTACACCAGTCGCCTGAACATGAGCAAAAAGTCTACAAACAATAAATGCTGAAAGGGTTTTAGAGAACTGTGTACCCTCTACCTGCTGCTGAGACGTGAAGGGGTAACAGCCAATAATGAGAACAGAAAGGAGCTGTGTTTAAAAGTAAAACTGCAGGCACCATTCAATGCAGCAGGCGCACCATTGGACCTCTCACCTGAGAAGACAAGAATCGAGAAGACACAGGCCGCAAAAGCTGCAGTGCAGCCTTATTCACAATAGCCAAGACAGTGGAGCAATCAAAATGTCCAACAACAGGTGAATGGATAAAGAAGAAGTGGTCCATGTACACAATGGAATAATAGCCATGGAAAACAATGAACCACTGCTCTCTGAGGCACCACAAATGAGTCTGGAGATAATCACGAAACATGAGGTAAGTCGGAAAGCAAAAGACCTATATTCTATGATATCCCTTATAGGCGTTATCTAATAACTGACACAAAGGAACATATTTCCACAGAGAAAGACACTCACAGACTTAGAAAACAAACTATGCTCATCTAAAAGGAAAGGTGGGGGGAGTGGATAAATTAAGATTAGTGTTACTATATGTATACAAACACATATTATATCCATATCTCAAAAAGACCAACCATATAGCAAGGGAGGTCTGCGGAACCGTCAGTAACATTTTACATGGGAAGAGGATCTGTACTTGAATAGACATCTATAATGTACAAACGAACCAGATGGTGTACACCTAGGACAAACAATATTCTAAGCTTTACCCCAATTAAAAAAAAATTTTAAAACCAAGAAGAAATAATGAGACATATACTTATGGGGCTTTCTCCATGCACATTCCAATGTAATTTACAAACTAGGAACACGACTTCCAGAAAGGCTCTGCTGCCCTAGTACCCAGATATGGGAATGGAGATATGCTGCCTGCTTGAGGCCACTTCCCACAACAGCAGATTTAAACCCATTGCTAAAGGTCACTAAATATTCACCAAACTTGCAGTTCGGTAAAAGACACCTGCTTTCTAAAAAAATTCTGGAGTGGAAAATCGACCAAAAATTTCAAAAGAGGGCAACCTTCCAAGAACACAATTTCAAGAGTTCTATTGTACTCCCAATTGTTTCCTTTTTTTTTAACAGAAAAGAAAACGGTGGAGAAAAATGATGAGTTTTACGAATTTTCAAAGACATGCAAACCCAAATTACAAAAACCTATCAGCTCACAGCAGCCAGAAGGGCCATTAGCATAAATGCTGCAAACAATATATGCTGAAGCGATTGTGGAGAAATGCGTACCCTCGATTCTAAGGGGGACGTGGTAAGAGCCACTAATGAAAACACAAAGAAGGTGCTTTGAAAAGGGAAACACGGTGCTACCAGTCAATCAATCACACCCACTGCTGGGCCTATCACCTGAGAAAAAATGAGAATCGAAAAGTCACAGCCTGGCAATCCTGCACTCCAACAATATTTACCATAGCCAACACTTGGAAGCAATGAAAATGTCCATCAACCGAGGAATGCACAAAGTAGAAGTGGTCCACGTACACAGTGGAAAATTACTCCAATAAAAAATAAAAATTAAATGTAAAAATCCAACAAAAGTAAGGAGACATCAGCTTGTGTGGGTTTGTCCGGGCACACTCCACTCTAATTTATAACCGAGAAACACCACAGGCCGCAAGGGCTTTTCCCTAGTTACCAGGGTGGGGGACATAGAAAGGCTGCCGCCCTCTGGCAGTTACCTGCAAAAGCAGCTTTAAAGCCTGTGCTAATGGTCACTTCATAGGAACAAGTACTGCAGAACTGTAAATGAAACAGGCCCTCAAAATGTCTTGAGGGAGGTAAAGGCCAAAACATTTCAAAATGTGACACATACTTAAAGAGAACACTTTGAAGAACTAAGGGGTAATCACAGCTTGAAAAATAGCAAAGGACATGCCTTAAAGCTCAATTTCAACAGATTATGTGGCACATTCGAATTCAACCACAGAGAGGTATCAGCTCACACTTGTCAGAATAACCATCAGCAAGAAAACTACAAACAATAAATGCTGAAAGTGTTGTGGAGAAATGCATACCCTCAACTTCAAAGGGGACGTAACTTGGAAAGGGCCACGAATGAGAACAGAATGGAGGTGCCTTAAAAAGGTAAACATTGAGCTACTATATGATCCAGCAGGCCCACTCCTCGACGTAAAACCTAAGAAGAGAGAATTGGAAAGACACAGGCAGGCAAATCTGCACTGCACAGTATTACAATAGCCAAGATATGGAAGTAACCAAAAAGTCCACCAACAGATGGATGGACAAAGAAGAACTCCTCCATGTACAGATGGAATATTCGCTAGTGAAAAAAATGAAACAATGCCGTTTGCAGCACCATAGATGAGTCTAGACGTAATCACGCCACGTGTAGTAAGTGAGAAAGCAAAAGACACATATCCTATCATATCACTTTTAAGAGTTACTTAAAAATTGATACCAATGAAGATATTTCCACAGAGAAAGGCAATCACAGATTCATTAAAAAACTTATGGTTCACCAAATAGAAAGGGATGAGGATTGGATACATTGCCACATTGGGGTTAACAGAGATATACAAACCATGTGAAATATATAACCACCAAAGACGTACGGAAGACCAGGAGAAGACTACTCAACATTGTGTCATAACCTACATGGGAAAAGGATGCGAGGAACAATAGATACATGTATATGTGTGAAAGAACCACATCTTGCACACCTAGAACAAACAAACCATTGTAATCATATTTACTGGGATAAAAAATAAAAAGTAAACTACAAATATGAACAAGAAGTAATGAGACATAAACTTAAAGGGCTTTTCCCTGGCACATTCCATTCTAATTTACAACCTACAACACCACTTCCATTAAGGCTCTGTTTCCCTAGTAACCAAATATGGTAAAGGGGAAATGCTGCCACCTTGTGGCCGTTTCCTGCAAGAACAGCTTTAAACTCACAGCTAATGGTCACTTAACATTCCCAAGGACTCAGGGCTGTAAAGGACACCTGCCCTAAAAAATTGTGCTGAAGGAGGGAATGGACAAAACAATTCAAAACAGGCAAATGTTTCAAGAAGAGAGTATGAAGAGTTAAGTTTTACTCACGCTCTTTTAAAAAAAAAGGAAAATGGATAAAAGCTCAACCTCAGGGAGTGTTAGACCCATGCAATCTAATCTACAAAAAGTTTCAACTTACACCAGTCGCCTGAACATGAGCAAAAAGTCTACAAACAATAAATGCTGAAAGGGTTTTAGAGAACTGTGTACCCTCTACCTGCTGCTGAGACGTGAAGGGGTAACAGCCAATAATGAGAACAGAAAGGAGCTGTGTTTAAAAGTAAAACTGCAGGCACCATTCAATGCAGCAGGCGCACCATTGGACCTCTCACCTGAGAAGACAAGAATCGAGAAGACACAGGCCGCAAAAGCTGCAGTGCAGCCTTATTCACAATAGCCAAGACAGTGGAGCAATCAAAATGTCCAACAACAGGTGAATGGATAAAGAAGAAGTGGTCCATGTACACAATGGAATAATAGCCATGGAAAACAATGAACCACTGCTCTCTGAGGCACCACAAATGAGTCTGGAGATAATCACGAAACATGAGGTAAGTCGGAAAGCAAAAGACCTATATTCTATGATATCCCTTATAGGCGTTATCTAATAACTGACACAAAGGAACATATTTCCACAGAGAAAGACACTCACAGACTTAGAAAACAAACTATGCTCATCTAAAAGGAAAGGTGGGGGGAGTGGATAAATTAAGATTAGTGTTACTATATGTATACAAACACATATTATATCCATATCTCAAAAAGACCAACCATATAGCAAGGGAGGTCTGCGGAACCGTCAGTAACATTTTACATGGGAAGAGGATCTGTACTTGAATAGACATCTATAATGTACAAACGAACCAGATGGTGTACACCTAGGACAAACAATATTCTAAGTTTTACCCCAATTAAAAAAAAATTTTAAAACCAAGAAGAAATAATGAGACATATACTTATGGGGCTTTCTCCATGCACATTCCAATGTAATTTACAAACTAGGAACACGACTTCCAGAAAGGCTCTGCTGCCCTAGTACCCAGATATGGGAATGGAGATATGCTGCCTGCTTGAGGCCACTTCCCACAACAGCAGATTTAAACCCATTGCTAAAGGTCACTAAATATTCACCAAACTTGCAGTTCGGTAAAAGACACCTGCTTTCTAAAAAAATTCTGGAGTGGAAAATCGACCAAAAATTTCAAAAGAGGGCAACCTTCCAAGAACACAATTTCAAGAGTTCTATTGTACTCCCAATTGTTTCCTTTTTTTTTAACAGAAAAGAAAACGGTGGAGAAAAATGATGAGTTTTACGAATTTTCAAAGACATGCAAACCCAAATTACAAAAACCTATCAGCTCACAGCAGCCAGAAGGGCCATTAGCATAAATGCTGCAAACAATATATGCTGAAGCGATTGTGGAGAAATGCGTACCCTCGATTCTAAGGGGGACGTGGTAAGAGCCACTAATGAAAACACAAAGAAGGTGCTTTGAAAAGGGAAACACGGTGCTTCCAGTCAATCAATCACACCCACTGCTGGGCCTATCACCTGAGAAAAAATGAGAATCGAAAAGTCACAGCCTGGCAATCCTGCACTCCAACAATATTTACCATAGCCAACACTTGGAAGCAATGAAAATGTCCATCAACCGAGGAATGCACAAAGTAGAAGTGGTCCACGTACACAGTGGAAAATTACTCCAATAAAAAATAAAAATTAAATGTAAAAATCCAACAAAAGTAAGGAGACATCAGCTTGTGTGGGTTTGTCCGGGCACACTCCACTCTAATTTATAACCGAGAAACACCACAGGCCGCAAGGGCTTTTCCCTAGTTACCAGGGTGGGGGACATAGAAAGGCTGCCGCCCTCTGGCAGTTACCTGCAAAAGCAGCTTTAAAGCCTGTGCTAATGGTCACTTCATAGGAACAAGTACTGCAGAACTGTAAATGAAACAGGCCCTCAAAATGTCTTGAGGGAGGTAAAGGCCAAAACATTTCAAAATGTGACACATACTTAAAGAGAACACTTTGAAGAACTAAGGGGTAATCACAGCTTGAAAAATAGCAAAGGACATGCCTTAAAGCTCAATTTCAACAGATTATGTGGCACATTCGAATTCAACCACAGAGAGGTATCAGCTCACACTTGTCAGAATAACCATCAGCAAGAAAACTACAAACAATAAATGCTGAAAGTGTTGTGGAGAAATGCATACCCTCAACTTCAAAGGGGACGTAACTTGGAAAGGGCCACGAATGAGAACAGAATGGAGGTGCCTTAAAAAGGTAAACATTGAGCTACTATATGATCCAGCAGGCCCACTCCTCGACGTAAAACCTAAGAAGAGAGAATTGGAAAGACACAGGCAGGCAAATCTGCACTGCACAGTATTACAATAGCCAAGATATGGAAGTAACCAAAAAGTCCACCAACAGATGGATGGACAAAGAAGAACTCCTCCATGTACAGATGGAATATTCGCTAGTGAAAAAAATGAAACAATGCCGTTTGCAGCACCATAGATGAGTCTAGACGTAATCACGCCACGTGTAGTAAGTGAGAAAGCAAAAGACACATATCCTATCATATCACTTTTAAGAGTTACTTAAAAATTGATACCAATGAAGATATTTCCACAGAGAAAGGCAATCACAGATTCATTAAAAAACTTATGGTTCACCAAATAGAAAGGGATGAGGATTGGATACATTGCCACATTGGGGTTAACAGAGATATACAAACCATGTGAAATATATAACCACCAAAGACGTACGGAAGACCAGGAGAAGACTACTCAACATTGTGTCATAACCTACATGGGAAAAGGATGCGAGGAACAATAGATACATGTATATGTGTGAAAGAACCACATCTTGCACACCTAGAACAAACAAACCATTGTAATCATATTTACTGGGATAAAAAATAAAAAGTAAACTACAAATATGAACAAGAAGTAATGAGACATAAACTTAAAGGGCTTTTCCCTGGCACATTCCATTCTAATTTACAACCTACAACACCACTTCCATTAAGGCTCTGTTTCCCTAGTAACCAAATATGGTAAAGGGGAAATGCTGCCACCTTGTGGCCGTTTCCTGCAAGAACAGCTTTAAACTCACAGCTAATGGTCACTTAACATTCCCAAGGACTCAGGGCTGTAAAGGACACCTGCCCTAAAAAATTGTGCTGAAGGAGGGAATGGACAAAACAATTCAAAACAGGCAAATGTTTCAAGAAGAGAGTATGAAGAGTTAAGTTTTACTCACGCTCTTTTAAAAAAAAAGGAAAATGGATAAAAGCTCAACCTCAGGGAGTGTTAGACCCATGCAATCTAATCTACAAAAAGTTTCAACTTACACCAGTCGCCTGAACATGAGCAAAAAGTCTACAAACAATAAATGCTGAAAGGGTTTTAGAGAACTGTGTACCCTCTACCTGCTGGTGAGACGTGAAGGGGTAACAGCCAATAATGAGAACAGAAAGGAGCTGTGTTTAAAAGTAAAACTGCAGGCACCATTCAATGCAGCAGGCGCACCATTGGACCTCTCACCTGAGAAGACAAGAATCGAGAAGACACAGGCCGCAAAAGCTGCAGTGCAGCCTTATTCACAATAGCCAAGACAGTGGAGCAATCAAAATGTCCAACAACAGGTGAATGGATAAAGAAGAAGTGGTCCATGTACACAATGGAATAATAGCCATGGAAAACAATGAACCACTGCTCTCTGAGGCACCACAAATGAGTCTGGAGATAATCACGAAACATGAGGTAAGTCGGAAAGCAAAAGACCTATATTCTATGATATCCCTTATAGGCGTTATCTAATAACTGACACAAAGGAACATATTTCCACAGAGAAAGACACTCACAGACTTAGAAAACAAACTATGCTCATCTAAAAGGAAAGGTGGGGGGAGTGGATAAATTAAGATTAGTGTTACTATATGTATACAAACACATATTATATCCATATCTCAAAAAGACCAACCATATAGCAAGGGAGGTCTGCGGAACCGTCAGTAACATTTTACATGGGAAGAGGATCTGTACTTGAATAGACATCTATAATGTACAAACGAACCAGATGGTGTACACCTAGGACAAACAATATTCTAAGCTTTACCCCAATTAAAAAAAAATTTTAAAACCAAGAAGAAATAATGAGACATATACTTATGGGGCTTTCTCCATGCACATTCCAATGTAATTTACAAACTAGGAACACGACTTCCAGAAAGGCTCTGCTGCCCTAGTACCCAGATATGGGAATGGAGATATGCTGCCTGCTTGAGGCCACTTCCCACAACAGCAGATTTAAACCCATTGCTAAAGGTCACTAAATATTCACCAAACTTGCAGTTCGGTAAAAGACACCTGCTTTCTAAAAAAATTCTGGAGTGGAAAATCGACCAAAAATTTCAAAAGAGGGCAACCTTCCAAGAACACAATTTCAAGAGTTCTATTGTACTCCCAATTGTTTCCTTTTTTTTTAACAGAAAAGAAAACGGTGGAGAAAAATGATGAGTTTTACGAATTTTCAAAGACATGCAAACCCAAATTACAAAAACCTATCAGCTCACAGCAGCCAGAAGGGCCATTAGCATAAATGCTGCAAACAATATATGCTGAAGCGATTGTGGAGAAATGCGTACCCTGGATTCTAAGGGGGACGTGGTAAGAGCCACTAATGAAAACACAAAGAAGGTGCTTTGAAAAGGGAAACACGGTGCTACCAGTCAATCAATCACACCCACTGCTGGGCCTATCACCTGAGAAAAAATGAGAATCGAAAAGTCACAGCCTGGCAATCCTGCACTCCAACAATATTTACCATAGCCAACACTTGGAAGCAATGAAAATGTCCATCAACCGAGGAATGCACAAAGTAGAAGTGGTCCACGTACACAGTGGAAAATTACTCCAATAAAAAATAAAAATTAAATGTAAAAATCCAACAAAAGTAAGGAGACATCAGCTTGTGTGGGTTTGTCCGGGCACACTCCACTCTAATTTATAACCGAGAAACACCACAGGCCGCAAGGGCTTTTCCCTAGTTACCAGGGTGGGGGACATAGAAAGGCTGCCGCCCTCTGGCAGTTACCTGCAAAAGCAGCTTTAAAGCCTGTGCTAATGGTCACTTCATAGGAACAAGTACTGCAGAACTGTAAATGAAACAGGCCCTCAAAATGTCTTGAGGGAGGTAAAGGCCAAAACATTTCAAAATGTGACACATACTTAAAGAGAACACTTTGAAGAACTAAGGGGTAATCACAGCTTGAAAAATAGCAAAGGACATGCCTTAAAGCTCAATTTCAACAGATTATGTGGCACATTCGAATTCAACCACAGAGAGGTATCAGCTCACACTTGTCAGAATAACCATCAGCAAGAAAACTACAAACAATAAATGCTGGAAGTGTTGTGGAGAAATGCATACCCTCAACTTCAAAGGGGACGTAACTTGGAAAGGGCCACGAATGAGAACAGAATGGAGGTGCCTTAAAAAGGTAAACATTGAGCTACTATATGATCCAGCAGGCCCACTCCTCGACGTAAAACCTAAGAAGAGAGAATTGGAAAGACACAGGCAGGCAAATCTGCACTGCACAGTATTACAATAGCCAAGATATGGAAGTAACCAAAAAGTCCACCAACAGATGGATGGACAAAGAAGAACTCCTCCATGTACAGATGGAATATTCGCTAGTGAAAAAAATGAAACAATGCCGTTTGCAGCACCATAGATGAGTCTAGACGTAATCACGCCACGTGTAGTAAGTGAGAAAGCAAAAGACACATATCCTATCATATCACTTTTAAGAGTTACTTAAAAATTGATACCAATGAAGATATTTCCACAGAGAAAGGCAATCACAGATTCATTAAAAAACTTATGGTTCACCAAATAGAAAGGGATGAGGATTGGATACATTGCCACATTGGGGTTAACAGAGATATACAAACCATGTGAAATATATAACCACCAAAGACGTACGGAAGACCAGGAGAAGACTACTCAACATTGTGTCATAACCTACATGGGAAAAGGATGCGAGGAACAATAGATACATGTATATGTGTGAAAGAACCACATCTTGCACACCTAGAACAAACAAACCATTGTAATCATATTTACTGGGATAAAAAATAAAAAGTAAACTACAAATATGAACAAGAAGTAATGAGACATAAACTTAAAGGGCTTTTCCCTGGCACATTCCATTCTAATTTACAACCTACAACACCACTTCCATTAAGGCTCTGTTTCCCTAGTAACCAAATATGGTAAAGGGGAAATGCTGCCACCTTGTGGCCGTTTCCTGCAAGAACAGCTTTAAACTCACAGCTAATGGTCACGTAACATTCCCAAGGACTCAGGGCTGTAAAGGACACCTGCCCTAAAAACTTGTGCTGAAGGAGGGAATGGACAAAACAATTCAAAACAGGCAAATGTTTCAAGAAGAGAGTATGAAGAGTTAAGTTTTACTCACGCTCTTTTAAAAAAAAAGGAAAATGGATAAAAGCTCAACCTCAGGGAGTGTTAGACCCATGCAATCTAATCTACAAAAAGTTTCAACTTACACCAGTCGCCTGAACATGAGCAAAAAGTCTACAAACAATAAATGCTGAAAGGGTTTTAGAGAACTATGTACCCTCTACCTGCTGGTGAGACGTGAAGGGGTAACAGCCAATAATGAGAACAGAAAGGAGCTGTGTTTAAAAGTAAAACTGCAGGCACCATTCAATGCAGCAGGCGCACCATTGGACCTCTCACCTGAGAAGACAAGAATCGAGAAGACACAGGCCGCAAAAGCTGCAGTGCAGCCTTATTCACAATAGCCAAGACAGTGGAGCAATCAAAATGTCCAACAACAGGTGAATGGATAAAGAAGAAGTGGTCCATGTACACAATGGAATAATAGCCATGGAAAACAATGAACCACTGCTCTCTGAGGCACCACAAATGAGTCTGGAGATAATCACGAAACATGAGGTAAGTCGGAAAGCAAAAGACCTATATTCTATGATATCACTTATAGGCGTTATCTAATAACTGACACAAAGGAACATATTTCCACAGAGAAAGACACTCACAGACTTAGAAAACAAACTATGCTCATCTAAAAGGAAAGGTGGGGGGAGTGGATAAATTAAGATTAGTGTTACTATATGTATACAAACACATATTATATCCATATCTCAAAAAGACCAACCATATAGCAAGGGAGGTCTGCGGAACCGTCAGTAACATTTTACATGGGAAGAGGATCTGTACTTGAATAGACATCTATAATGTACAAACGAACCAGATGGTGTACACCTAGGACAAACAATATTCTAAGCTTTACCCCAATTAAAAAAAAATTTTAAAACCAAGAAGAAATAATGAGACATATACTTATGGGGCTTTCTCCATGCACATTCCAATGTAATTTACAAACTAGGAACACGACTTCCAGAAAGGCTCTGCTGCCCTAGTACCCAGATATGGGAATGGAGATATGCTGCCTGCTTGAGGCCACTTCCCACAACAGCAGATTTAAACCCATTGCTAAAGGTCACTAAATATTCACCAAACTTGCAGTTCGGTAAAAGACACCTGCTTTCTAAAAAAATTCTGGAGTGGAAAATCGACCAAAAATTTCAAAAGAGGGCAACCTTCCAAGAACACAATTTCAAGAGTTCTATTGTACTCCCAATTGTTTCCTTTTTTTTTAACAGAAAAGAAAACGGTGGAGAAAAATGATGAGTTTTACGAATTTTCAAAGACATGCAAACCCAAATTACAAAAACCTATCAGCTCACAGCAGCCAGAAGGGCCATTAGCATAAATGCTGCAAACAATATATGCTGAAGCGATTGTGGAGAAATGCGTACCCTCGATTCTAAGGGGGACGTGGTAAGAGCCACTAATGAAAACACAAAGAAGGTGCTTTGAAAAGGGAAACACGGTGCTACCAGTCAATCAATCACACCCACTGCTGGGCCTATCACCTGAGAAAAAATGAGAATCGAAAAGTCACAGCCTGGCAATCCTGCACTCCAACAATATTTACCATAGCCAACACTTGGAAGCAATGAAAATGTCCATCAACCGAGGAATGCACAAAGTAGAAGTGGTCCACGTACACAGTGGAAAATTACTCCAATAAAAAATAAAAATTAAATGTAAAAATCCAACAAAAGTAAGGAGACATCAGCTTGTGTGGGTTTGTCCGGGCACACTCCACTCTAATTTATAACCGAGAAACACCACAGGCCGCAAGGGCTTTTCCCTAGTTACCAGGGTGGGGGACATAGAAAGGCTGCCGCCCTCTGGCAGTTACCTGCAAAAGCAGCTTTAAAGCCTGTGCTAATGGTCACTTCATAGGAACAAGTACTGCAGAACTGTAAATGAAACAGGCCCTCAAAATGTCTTGAGGGAGGTAAAGGCCAAAACATTTCAAAATGTGACACATACTTAAAGAGAACACTTTGAAGAACTAAGGGGTAATCACAGCTTGAAAAATAGCAAAGGACATGCCTTAAAGCTCAATTTCAACAGATTATGTGGCACATTCGAATTCAACCACAGAGAGGTATCAGCTCACACTTGTCAGAATAACCATCAGCAAGAAAACTACAAACAATAAATGCTGAAAGTGTTGTGGAGAAATGCATACCCTCAACTTCAAAGGGGACGTAACTTGGAAAGGGCCACGAATGAGAACAGAATGGAGGTGCCTTAAAAAGGTAAACATTGAGCTACTATATGATCCAGCAGGCCCACTCCTCGACGTAAAACCTAAGAAGAGAGAATTGGAAAGACACAGGCAGGCAAATCTGCACTGCACAGTATTACAATAGCCAAGATATGGAAGTAACCAAAAAGTCCACCAACAGATGGATGGACAAAGAAGAACTCCTCCATGTACAGATGGAATATTCGCTAGTGAAAAAAATGAAACAATGCCGTTTGCAGCACCATAGATGAGTCTAGACGTAATCACGCCACGTGTAGTAAGTGAGAAAGCAAAAGACACATATCCTATCATATCACTTTTAAGAGTTACTTAAAAATTGATACCAATGAAGATATTTCCACAGAGAAAGGCAATCACAGATTCATTAAAAAACTTATGGTTCACCAAATAGAAAGGGATGAGGATTGGATACATTGCCACATTGGGGTTAACAGAGATATACAAACCATGTGAAATATATAACCACCAAAGACGTACGGAAGACCAGGAGAAGACTACTCAACATTGTGTCATAACCTACATGGGAAAAGGATGCGAGGAACAATAGATACATGTATATGTGTGAAAGAACCACATCTTGCACACCTAGAACAAACAAACCATTGTAATCATATTTACTGGGATAAAAAATAAAAAGTAAACTACAAATATGAACAAGAAGTAATGAGACATAAACTTAAAGGGCTTTTCCCTGGCACATTCCATTCTAATTTACAACCTACAACACCACTTCCATTAAGGCTCTGTTTCCCTAGTAACCAAATATGGTAAAGGGGAAATGCTGCCACCTTGTGGCCGTTTCCTGCAAGAACAGCTTTAAACTCACAGCTAATGGTCACGTAACATTCCCAAGGACTCAGGGCTGTAAAGGACACCTGCCCTAAAAACTTGTGCTGAAGGAGGGAATGGACAAAACAATTCAAAACAGGCAAATGTTTCAAGAAGAGAGTATGAAGAGTTAAGTTTTACTCACGCTCTTTTAAAAAAAAAGGAAAATGGATAAAAGCTCAACCTCAGGGAGTGTTAGACCCATGCAATCTAATCTACAAAAAGTTTCAACTTACACCAGTCGACTGAACATGAGCAAAAAGTCTACAAACAATAAATGCTGAAGGGGTTTTAGGGAACTGTGTACCCTCTACCTGCTGGTGAGACGTAAAGGGGTAACAGCCAATAATGAGAACAGAAAGGAGCTGTGTTTAAAAGTAAAACTGCAGGCACCATTCAATGCAGCAGGCGCACCATTGGACCTCTCACCTGAGAAGACAAGAATCGAGAAGACACAGGCCGCAAAAGCTGCAGTGCAGCCTTATTCACAATAGCCAAGACAGTGGAGCAATCAAAATGTCCAACAACAGGTGAATGGATAAAGAAGAAGTGGTCCATGTACACAATGGAATAATAGCCATGGAAAACAATGAACCACTGCTCTCTGAGGCACCACAAATGAGTCTGGAGATAATCACGAAACATGAGGTAAGTCGGAAAGCAAAAGACCTATATTCTATGATATCCCTTATAGGCGTTATCTAATAACTGACACAAAGGAACATATTTCCACAGAGAAAGACACTCACAGACTTAGAAAACAAACTATGCTCATCTAAAAGGAAAGGTGGGGGGAATGGATAAATTAAGATTAGTGTTACTATATGTATACAAACACATATTATATCCATATCTCAAAAAGACCAACCATATAGCAAGGGAGGTCTGCGGAACCGTCAGTAACATTTTACATGGGAAGAGGATCTGTACTTGAATAGACATCTATAATGTACAAACGAACCAGATGGTGTACACCTAGGACAAACAATATTCTAAGCTTTACCCCAATTAAAAAAAAATTTTAAAACCAAGAAGAAATAATGAGACATATACTTATGGGGCTTTCTCCATGCACATTCCAATGTAATTTACAAACTAGGAACACGACTTCCAGAAAGGCTCTGCTGCCCTAGTACCCAGATATGGGAATGGAGATATGCTGCCTGCTTGAGGCCACTTCCCACAACAGCAGATTTAAACCCATTGCTAAAGGTCACTAAATATTCACCAAACTTGCAGTTCGGTAAAAGACACCTGCTTTCTAAAAAAATTCTGGAGTGGAAAATCGACCAAAAATTTCAAAAGAGGGCAACCTTCCAAGAACACAATTTCAAGAGTTCTATTGTACTCCCAATTGTTTCCTTTTTTTTTAACAGAAAAGAAAACGGTGGAGAAAAATGATGAGTTTTACGAATTTTCAAAGACATGCAAACCCAAATTACAAAAACCTATCAGCTCACAGCAGCCAGAAGGGCCATTAGCATAAATGCTGCAAACAATATATGCTGAAGCGATTGTGGAGAAATGCGTACCCTCGATTCTAAGGGGGACGTGGTAAGAGCCACTAATGAAAACACAAAGAAGGTGCTTTGAAAAGGGAAACACGGTGCTACCAGTCAATCAATCACACCCACTGCTGGGCCTATCACCTGAGAAAAAATGAGAATCGAAAAGTCACAGCCTGGCAATCCTGCACTCCAACAATATTTACCATAGCCAACACTTGGAAGCAATGAAAATGTCCATCAACCGAGGAATGCACAAAGTAGAAGTGGTCCACGTACACAGTGGAAAATTACTCCAATAAAAAATAAAAATTAAATGTAAAAATCCAACAAAAGTAAGGAGACATCAGCTTGTGTGGGTTTGTCCGGGCACACTCCACTCTAATTTATAACCGAGAAACACCACAGGCCGCAAGGGCTTTTCCCTAGTTACCAGGGTGGGGGACATAGAAAGGCTGCCGCCCTCTGGCAGTTACCTGCAAAAGCAGCTTTAAAGCCTGTGCTAATGGTCACTTCATAGGAACAAGTACTGCAGAACTGTAAATGAAACAGGCCCTCAAAATGTCTTGAGGGAGGTAAAGGCCAAAACATTTCAAAATGTGACACATACTTAAAGAGAACACTTTGAAGAACTAAGGGGTAATCACAGCTTGAAAAATAGCAAAGGACATGCCTTAAAGCTCAATTTCAACAGATTATGTGGCACATTCGAATTCAACCACAGAGAGGTATCAGCTCACACTTGTCAGAATAACCATCAGCAAGAAAACTACAAACAATAAATGCTGGAAGTGTTGTGGAGAAATGCATACCCTCAACTTCAAAGGGGACGTAACTTGGAAAGGGCCACGAATGAGAACAGAATGGAGGTGCCTTAAAAAGGTAAACATTGAGCTACTATATGATCCAGCAGGCCCACTCCTCGACGTAAAACCTAAGAAGAGAGAATTGGAAAGACACAGGCAGGCAAATCTGCACTGCACAGTATTACAATAGCCAAGATATGGAAGTAACCAAAAAGTCCACCAACAGATGGATGGACAAAGAAGAACTCCTCCATGTACAGATGGAATATTCGCTAGTGAAAAAAATGAAACAATGCCGTTTGCAGCACCATAGATGAGTCTAGACGTAATCACGCCACGTGTAGTAAGTGAGAAAGCAAAAGACACATATCCTATCATATCACTTTTAAGAGTTACTTAAAAATTGATACCAATGAAGATATTTCCACAGAGAAAGGCAATCACAGATTCATTAAAAAACTTATGGTTCACCAAATAGAAAGGGATGAGGATTGGATACATTGCCACATTGGGGTTAACAGAGATATACAAACCATGTGAAATATATAACCACCAAAGACGTACGGAAGACCAGGAGAAGACTACTCAACATTGTGTCATAACCTACATGGGAAAAGGATGCGAGGAACAATAGATACATGTATATGTGTGAAAGAACCACATCTTGCACACCTAGAACAAACAAACCATTGTAATCATATTTACTGGGATAAAAAATAAAAAGTAAACTACAAATATGAACAAGAAGTAATGAGACATAAACTTAAAGGGCTTTTCCCTGGCACATTCCATTCTAATTTACAACCTACAACACCACTTCCATTAAGGCTCTGTTTCCCTAGTAACCAAATATGGTAAAGGGGAAATGCTGCCACCTTGTGGCCGTTTCCTGCAAGAACAGCTTTAAACTCACAGCTAATGGTCACGTAACATTCCCAAGGACTCAGGGCTGTAAAGGACACCTGCCCTAAAAAATTGTGCTGAAGGAGGGAATGGACAAAACAATTCAAAACAGGCAAATGTTTCAAGAAGAGAGTATGAAGAGTTAAGTTTTACTCACGCTCTTTTAAAAAAAAAAGGAAAATGGATAAAAGCTCAACCTCAGGGAGTGTTAGACCCATGCAATCTAATCTACAAAAAGTTTCAACTTACACCAGTCGACTGAACATGAGCAAAAAGTCTACAAACAATAAATGCTGAAGGGGTTTTAGGGAACTGTGTACCCTCTACCTGCTGGTGAGACGTGAAGGGGTAACAGCCAATAATGAGAACAGAAAGGAGCTGTGTTTAAAAGTAAAACTGCAGGCACCATTCAATGCAGCAGGCGCACCATTGGACCTCTCACCTGAGAAGACAAGAATCGAGAAGACACAGGCCGCAAAAGCTGCAGTGCAGCCTTATTCACAATAGCCAAGACAGTGGAGCAATCAAAATGTCCAACAACAGGTGAATGGATAAAGAAGAAGTGGTCCATGTACACAATGGAATAATAGCCATGGAAAACAATGAACCACTGCTCTCTGAGGCACCACAAATGAGTCTGGAGATAATCACGAAACATGAGGTAAGTCGGAAAGCAAAAGACCTATATTCTATGATATCACTTATAGGCGTTATCTAATAACTGACACAAAGGAACATATTTCCACAGAGAAAGACACTCACAGACTTAGAAAACAAACTATGCTCATCTAAAAGGAAAGGTGGGGGGAATGGATAAATTAAGATTAGTGTTACTATATGTATACAAACACATATTATATCCATATCTCAAAAAGACCAACCATATAGCAAGGGAGGTCTGCGGAACCGTCAGTAACATTTTACATGGGAAGAGGATCTGTACTTGAATAGACATCTATAATGTACAAACGAACCAGATGGTGTACACCTAGGACAAACAATATTCTAAGCTTTACCCCAATTAAAAAAAAATTTTAAAACCAAGAAGAAATAATGAGACATATACTTATGGGGCTTTCTCCATGCACATTCCAATGTAATTTACAAACTAGGAACACGACTTCCAGAAAGGCTCTGCTGCCCTAGTACCCAGATATGGGAATGGAGATATGCTGCCTGCTTGAGGCCACTTCCCACAACAGCAGATTTAAACCCATTGCTAAAGGTCACTAAATATTCACCAAACTTGCAGTTCGGTAAAAGACACCTGCTTTCTAAAAAAATTCTGGAGTGGAAAATCGACCAAAAATTTCAAAAGAGGGCAACCTTCCAAGAACACAATTTCAAGAGTTCTATTGTACTCCCAATTGTTTCCTTTTTTTTTAACAGAAAAGAAAACGGTGGAGAAAAATGATGAGTTTTACGAATTTTCAAAGACATGCAAACCCAAATTACAAAAACCTATCAGCTCACAGCAGCCAGAAGGGCCATTAGCATAAATGCTGCAAACAATATATGCTGAAGCGATTGTGGAGAAATGCGTACCCTCGATTCTAAGGGGGACGTGGTAAGAGCCACTAATGAAAACACAAAGAAGGTGCTTTGAAAAGGGAAACACGGTGCTACCAGTCAATCAATCACACCCACTGCTGGGCCTATCACCTGAGAAAAAATGAGAATCGAAAAGTCACAGCCTGGCAATCCTGCACTCCAACAATATTTACCATAGCCAACACTTGGAAGCAATGAAAATGTCCATCAACCGAGGAATGCACAAAGTAGAAGTGGTCCACGTACACAGTGGAAAATTACTCCAATAAAAAATAAAAATTAAATGTAAAAATCCAACAAAAGTAAGGAGACATCAGCTTGTGTGGGTTTGTCCGGGCACACTCCACTCTAATTTATAACCGAGAAACACCACAGGCCGCAAGGGCTTTTCCCTAGTTACCAGGGTGGGGGACATAGAAAGGCTGCCGCCCTCTGGCAGTTACCTGCAAAAGCAGCTTTAAAGCCTGTGCTAATGGTCACTTCATAGGAACAAGTACTGCAGAACTGTAAATGAAACAGGCCCTCAAAATGTCTTGAGGGAGGTAAAGGCCAAAACATTTCAAAATGTGACACATACTTAAAGAGAACACTTTGAAGAACTAAGGGGTAATCACAGCTTGAAAAATAGCAAAGGACATGCCTTAAAGCTCAATTTCAACAGATTATGTGGCACATTCGAATTCAACCACAGAGAGGTATCAGCTCACACTTGTCAGAATAACCATCAGCAAGAAAACTACAAACAATAAATGCTGAAAGTGTTGTGGAGAAATGCATACCCTCAACTTCAAAGGGGACGTAACTTGGAAAGGGCCACGAATGAGAACAGAATGGAGGTGCCTTAAAAAGGTAAACATTGAGCTACTATATGATCCAGCAGGCCCACTCCTCGACGTAAAACCTAAGAAGAGAGAATTGGAAAGACACAGGCAGGCAAATCTGCACTGCACAGTATTACAATAGCCAAGATATGGAAGTAACCAAAAAGTCCACCAACAGATGGATGGACAAAGAAGAACTCCTCCATGTACAGATGGAATATTCGCTAGTGAAAAAAATGAAACAATGCCGTTTGCAGCACCATAGATGAGTCTAGACGTAATCACGCCACGTGTAGTAAGTGAGAAAGCAAAAGACACATATCCTATCATATCACTTTTAAGAGTTACTTAAAAATTGATACCAATGAAGATATTTCCACAGAGAAAGGCAATCACAGATTCATTAAAAAACTTATGGTTCACCAAATAGAAAGGGATGAGGATTGGATACATTGCCACATTGGGGTTAACAGAGATATACAAACCATGTGAAATATATAACCACCAAAGACGTACGGAAGACCAGGAGAAGACTACTCAACATTGTGTCATAACCTACATGGGAAAAGGATGCGAGGAACAATAGATACATGTATATGTGTGAAAGAACCACATCTTGCACACCTAGAACAAACAAACCATTGTAATCATATTTACTGGGATAAAAAATAAAAAGTAAACTACAAATATGAACAAGAAGTAATGAGACATAAACTTAAAGGGCTTTTCCCTGGCACATTCCATTCTAATTTACAACCTACAACACCACTTCCATTAAGGCTCTGTTTCCCTAGTAACCAAATATGGTAAAGGGGAAATGCTGCCACCTTGTGGCCGTTTCCTGCAAGAACAGCTTTAAACTCACAGCTAATGGTCACGTAACATTCCCAAGGACTCAGGGCTGTAAAGGACACCTGCCCTAAAAAATTGTGCTGAAGGAGGGAATGGACAAAACAATTCAAAACAGGCAAATGTTTCAAGAAGAGAGTATGAAGAGTTAAGTTTTACTCACGCTCTTTTAAAAAAAAAAGGAAAATGGATAAAAGCTCAACCTCAGGGAGTGTTAGACCCATGCAATCTAATCTACAAAAAGTTTCAACTTACACCAGTCGACTGAACATGAGCAAAAAGTCTACAAACAATAAATGCTGAAGGGGTTTTAGGGAACTGTGTACCCTCTACCTGCTGGTGAGACGTGAAGGGGTAACAGCCAATAATGAGAACAGAAAGGAGCTGTGTTTAAAAGTAAAACTGCAGGCACCATTCAATGCAGCAGGCGCACCATTGGACCTCTCACCTGAGAAGACAAGAATCGAGAAGACACAGGCCGCAAAAGCTGCAGTGCAGCCTTATTCACAATAGCCAAGACAGTGGAGCAATCAAAATGTCCAACAACAGGTGAATGGATAAAGAAGAAGTGGTCCATGTACACAATGGAATAATAGCCATGGAAAACAATGAACCACTGCTCTCTGAGGCACCACAAATGAGTCTGGAGATAATCACGAAACATGAGGTAAGTCGGAAAGCAAAAGACCTATATTCTATGATATCCCTTATAGGCGTTATCTAATAACTGACACAAAGGAACATATTTCCACAGAGAAAGACACTCACAGACTTAGAAAACAAACTATGCTCATCTAAAAGGAAAGGTGGGGGGAATGGATAAATTAAGATTAGTGTTACTATATGTATACAAACACATATTATATCCATATCTCAAAAAGACCAACCATATAGCAAGGGAGGTCTGCGGAACCGTCAGTAACATTTTACATGGGAAGAGGATCTGTACTTGAATAGACATCTATAATGTACAAACGAACCAGATGGTGTACACCTAGGACAAACAATATTCTAAGCTTTACCCCAATTAAAAAAAAATTTTAAAACCAAGAAGAAATAATGAGACATATACTTATGGGGCTTTCTCCATGCACATTCCAATGTAATTTACAAACTAGGAACACGACTTCCAGAAAGGCTCTGCTGCCCTAGTACCCAGATATGGGAATGGAGATATGCTGCCTGCTTGAGGCCACTTCCCACAACAGCAGATTTAAACCCATTGCTAAAGGTCACTAAATATTCACCAAACTTGCAGTTCGGTAAAAGACACCTGCTTTCTAAAAAAATTCTGGAGTGGAAAATCGACCAAAAATTTCAAAAGAGGGCAACCTTCCAAGAACACAATTTCAAGAGTTCAATTGTACTCCCAATTGTTTCCTTTTTTTTTAACAGAAAAGAAAACGGTGGAGAAAAATGATGAGTTTTACGAATTTTCAAAGACATGCAAACCCAAATTACAAAAACCTATCAGCTCACAGCAGCCAGAAGGGCCATTAGCATAAATGCTGCAAACAATATATGCTGAAGCGATTGTGGAGAAATGCGTACCCTCGATTCTAAGGGGGACGTGGTAAGAGCCACTAATGAAAACACAAAGAAGGTGCTTTGAAAAGGGAAACACGGTGCTACCAGTCAATCAATCACACCCACTGCTGGGCCTATCACCTGAGAAAAAATGAGAATCGAAAAGTCACAGCCTGGCAATCCTGCACTCCAACAATATTTACCATAGCCAACACTTGGAAGCAATGAAAATGTCCATCAACCGAGGAATGCACAAAGTAGAAGTGGTCCACGTACACAGTGGAAAATTACTCCAATAAAAAATAAAAATTAAATGTAAAAATCCAACAAAAGTAAGGAGACATCAGCTTGTGTGGGTTTGTCCGGGCACACTCCACTCTAATTTATAACCGAGAAACACCACAGGCCGCAAGGGCTTTTCCCTAGTTACCAGGGTGGGGGACATAGAAAGGCTGCCGCCCTCTGGCAGTTACCTGCAAAAGCAGCTTTAAAGCCTGTGCTAATGGTCACTTCATAGGAACAAGTACTGCAGAACTGTAAATGAAACAGGCCCTCAAAATGTCTTGAGGGAGGTAAAGGCCAAAACATTTCAAAATGTGACACATACTTAAAGAGAACACTTTGAAGAACTAAGGGGTAATCACAGCTTGAAAAATAGCAAAGGACATGCCTTAAAGCTCAATTTCAACAGATTATGTGGCACATTCGAATTCAACCACAGAGAGGTATCAGCTCACACTTGTCAGAATAACCATCAGCAAGAAAACTACAAACAATAAATGCTGAAAGTGTTGTGGAGAAATGCATACCCTCAACTTCAAAGGGGACGTAACTTGGAAAGGGCCACGAATGAGAACAGAATGGAGGTGCCTTAAAAAGGTAAACATTGAGCTACTATATGATCCAGCAGGCCCACTCCTCGACGTAAAACCTAAGAAGAGAGAATTGGAAAGACACAGGCAGGCAAATCTGCACTGCACAGTATTACAATAGCCAAGATATGGAAGTAACCAAAAAGTCCACCAACAGATGGATGGACAAAGAAGAACTCCTCCATGTACAGATGGAATATTCGCTAGTGAAAAAAATGAAACAATGCCGTTTGCAGCACCATAGATGAGTCTAGACGTAATCACGCCACGTGTAGTAAGTGAGAAAGCAAAAGACACATATCCTATCATATCACTTTTAAGAGTTACTTAAAAATTGATACCAATGAAGATATTTCCACAGAGAAAGGCAATCACAGATTCATTAAAAAACTTATGGTTCACCAAATAGAAAGGGATGAGGATTGGATACATTGCCACATTGGGGTTAACAGAGATATACAAACCATGTGAAATATATAACCACCAAAGACGTACGGAAGACCAGGAGAAGACTACTCAACATTGTGTCATAACCTACATGGGAAAAGGATGCGAGGAACAATAGATACATGTATATGTGTGAAAGAACCACATCTTGCACACCTAGAACAAACAAACCATTGTAATCATATTTACTGGGATAAAAAATAAAAAGTAAACTACAAATATGAACAAGAAGTAATGAGACATAAACTTAAAGGGCTTTTCCCTGGCACATTCCATTCTAATTTACAACCTACAACACCACTTCCATTAAGGCTCTGTTTCCCTAGTAACCAAATATGGTAAAGGGGAAATGCTGCCACCTTGTGGCCGTTTCCTGCAAGAACAGCTTTAAACTCACAGCTAATGGTCACGTAACATTCCCAAGGACTCAGGGCTGTAAAGGACACCTGCCCTAAAAAATTGTGCTGAAGGAGGGAATGGACAAAACAATTCAAAACAGGCAAATGTTTCAAGAAGAGAGTATGAAGAGTTAAGTTTTACTCACGCTCTTTTAAAAAAAAAAGGAAAATGGATAAAAGCTCAACCTCAGGGAGTGTTAGACCCATGCAATCTAATCTACAAAAAGTTTCAACTTACACCAGTCGACTGAACATGAGCAAAAAGTCTACAAACAATAAATGCTGAAGGGGTTTTAGGGAACTGTGTACCCTCTACCTGCTGGTGAGACGTGAAGGGGTAACAGCCAATAATGAGAACAGAAAGGAGCTGTGTTTAAAAGTAAAACTGCAGGCACCATTCAATGCAGCAGGCGCACCATTGGACCTCTCACCTGAGAAGACAAGAATCGAGAAGACACAGGCCGCAAAAGCTGCAGTGCAGCCTTATTCACAATAGCCAAGACAGTGGAGCAATCAAAATGTCCAACAACAGGTGAATGGATAAAGAAGAAGTGGTCCATGTACACAATGGAATAATAGCCATGGAAAACAATGAACCACTGCTCTCTGAGGCACCACAAATGAGTCTGGAGATAATCACGAAACATGAGGTAAGTCGGAAAGCAAAAGACCTATATTCTATGATATCCCTTATAGGCGTTATCTAATAACTGACACAAAGGAACATATTTCCACAGAGAAAGACACTCACAGACTTAGAAAACAAACTATGCTCATCTAAAAGGAAAGGTGGGGGGAATGGATAAATTAAGATTAGTGTTACTATATGTATACAAACACATATTATATCCATATCTCAAAAAGACCAACCATATAGCAAGGGAGGTCTGCGGAACCGTCAGTAACATTTTACATGGGAAGAGGATCTGTACTTGAATAGACATCTATAATGTACAAACGAACCAGATGGTGTACACCTAGGACAAACAATATTCTAAGCTTTACCCCAATTAAAAAAAAATTTTAAAACCAAGAAGAAATAATGAGACATATACTTATGGGGCTTTCTCCATGCACATTCCAATGTAATTTACAAACTAGGAACACGACTTCCAGAAAGGCTCTGCTGCCCTAGTACCCAGATATGGGAATGGAGATATGCTGCCTGCTTGAGGCCACTTCCCACAACAGCAGATTTAAACCCATTGCTAAAGGTCACTAAATATTCACCAAACTTGCAGTTCGGTAAAAGACACCTGCTTTCTAAAAAAATTCTGGAGTGGAAAATCGACCAAAAATTTCAAAAGAGGGCAACCTTCCAAGAACACAATTTCAAGAGTTCTATTGTACTCCCAATTGTTTCCTTTTTTTTTAACAGAAAAGAAAACGGTGGAGAAAAATGATGAGTTTTACGAATTTTCAAAGACATGCAAACCCAAATTACAAAAACCTATCAGCTCACAGCAGCCAGAAGGGCCATTAGCATAAATGCTGCAAACAATATATGCTGAAGCGATTGTGGAGAAATGCGTACCCTGGATTCTAAGGGGGACGTGGTAAGAGCCACTAATGAAAACACAAAGAAGGTGCTTTGAAAAGGGAAACACGGTGCTACCAGTCAATCAATCACACCCACTGCTGGGCCTATCACCTGAGAAAAAATGAGAATCGAAAAGTCACAGCCTGGCAATCCTGCACTCCAACAATATTTACCATAGCCAACACTTGGAAGCAATGAAAATGTCCATCAACCGAGGAATGCACAAAGTAGAAGTGGTCCACGTACACAGTGGAAAATTACTCCAATAAAAAATAAAAATTAAATGTAAAAATCCAACAAAAGTAAGGAGACATCAGCTTGTGTGGGTTTGTCCGGGCACACTCCACTCTAATTTATAACCGAGAAACACCACAGGCCGCAAGGGCTTTTCCCTAGTTACCAGGGTGGGGGACATAGAAAGGCTGCCGCCCTCTGGCAGTTACCTGCAAAAGCAGCTTTAAAGCCTGTGCTAATGGTCACTTCATAGGAACAAGTACTGCAGAACTGTAAATGAAACAGGCCCTCAAAATGTCTTGAGGGAGGTAAAGGCCAAAACATTTCAAAATGTGACACATACTTAAAGAGAACACTTTGAAGAACTAAGGGGTAATCACAGCTTGAAAAATAGCAAAGGACATGCCTTAAAGCTCAATTTCAACAGATTATGTGGCACATTCGAATTCAACCACAGAGAGGTATCAGCTCACACTTGTCAGAATAACCATCAGCAAGAAAACTACAAACAATAAATGCTGAAAGTGTTGTGGAGAAATGCATACCCTCAACTTCAAAGGGGACGTAACTTGGAAAGGGCCACGAATGAGAACAGAATGGAGGTGCCTTAAAAAGGTAAACATTGAGCTACTATATGATCCAGCAGGCCCACTCCTCGACGTAAAACCTAAGAAGAGAGAATTGGAAAGACACAGGCAGGCAAATCTGCACTGCACAGTATTACAATAGCCAAGATATGGAAGTAACCAAAAAGTCCACCAACAGATGGATGGACAAAGAAGAACTCCTCCATGTACAGATGGAATATTCGCTAGTGAAAAAAATGAAACAATGCCGTTTGCAGCACCATAGATGAGTCTAGACGTAATCACGCCACGTGTAGTAAGTGAGAAAGCAAAAGACACATATCCTATCATATCACTTTTAAGAGTTACTTAAAAATTGATACCAATGAAGATATTTCCACAGAGAAAGGCAATCACAGATTCATTAAAAAACTTATGGTTCACCAAATAGAAAGGGATGAGGATTGGATACATTGCCACATTGGGGTTAACAGAGATATACAAACCATGTGAAATATATAACCACCAAAGACGTACGGAAGACCAGGAGAAGACTACTCAACATTGTGTCATAACCTACATGGGAAAAGGATGCGAGGAACAATAGATACATGTATATGTGTGAAAGAACCACATCTTGCACACCTAGAACAAACAAACCATTGTAATCATATTTACTGGGATAAAAAATAAAAAGTAAACTACAAATATGAACAAGAAGTAATGAGACATAAACTTAAAGGGCTTTTCCCTGGCACATTCCATTCTAATTTACAACCTACAACACCACTTCCATTAAGGCTCTGTTTCCCTAGTAACCAAATATGGTAAAGGGGAAATGCTGCCACCTTGTGGCCGTTTCCTGCAAGAACAGCTTTAAACTCACAGCTAATGGTCACGTAACATTCCCAAGGACTCAGGGCTGTAAAGGACACCTGCCCTAAAAAATTGTGCTGAAGGAGGGAATGGACAAAACAATTCAAAACAGGCAAATGTTTCAAGAAGAGAGTATGAAGAGTTAAGTTTTACTCACGCTCTTTTAAAAAAAAAGGAAAATGGATAAAAGCTCAACCTCAGGGAGTGTTAGACCCATGCAATCTAATCTACAAAAAGTTTCAACTTACACCAGTCGCCTGAACATGAGCAAAAAGTCTACAAACAATAAATGCTGAAAGGGTTTTAGAGAACTGTGTACCCTCTACCTGCTGGTGAGACGTGAAGGGGTAACAGCCAATAATGAGAACAGAAAGGAGCTGTGTTTAAAAGTAAAACTGCAGGCACCATTCAATGCAGCAGGCGCACCATTGGACCTCTCACCTGAGAAGACAAGAATCGAGAAGACACAGGCCGCAAAAGCTGCAGTGCAGCCTTATTCACAATAGCCAAGACAGTGGAGCAATCAAAATGTCCAACAACAGGTGAATGGATAAAGAAGAAGTGGTCCATGTACACAATGGAATAATAGCCATGGAAAACAATGAACCACTGCTCTCTGAGGCACCACAAATGAGTCTGGAGATAATCACGAAACATGAGGTAAGTCGGAAAGCAAAAGACCTATATTCTATGATATCACTTATAGGCGTTATCTAATAACTGACACAAAGGAACATATTTCCACAGAGAAAGACACTCACAGACTTAGAAAACAAACTATGCTCATCTAAAAGGAAAGGTGGGGGGAATGGATAAATTAAGATTAGTGTTACTATATGTATACAAACACATATTATATCCATATCTCAAAAAGACCAACCATATAGCAAGGGAGGTCTGCGGAACCGTCAGTAACATTTTACATGGGAAGAGGATCTGTACTTGAATAGACATCTATAATGTACAAACGAACCAGATGGTGTACACCTAGGACAAACAATATTCTAAGCTTTACCCCAATTAAAAAAAAATTTTAAAACCAAGAAGAAATAATGAGACATATACTTATGGGGCTTTCTCCATGCACATTCCAATGTAATTTACAAACTAGGAACACGACTTCCAGAAAGGCTCTGCTGCCCTAGTACCCAGATATGGGAATGGAGATATGCTGCCTGCTTGAGGCCACTTCCCACAACAGCAGATTTAAACCCATTGCTAAAGGTCACTAAATATTCACCAAACTTGCAGTTCGGTAAAAGACACCTGCTTTCTAAAAAAATTCTGGAGTGGAAAATCGACCAAAAATTTCAAAAGAGGGCAACCTTCCAAGAACACAATTTCAAGAGTTCAATTGTACTCCCAATTGTTTCCTTTTTTTTTAACAGAAAAGAAAACGGTGGAGAAAAATGATGAGTTTTACGAATTTTCAAAGACATGCAAACCCAAATTACAAAAACCTATCAGCTCACAGCAGCCAGAAGGGCCATTAGCATAAATGCTGCAAACAATATATGCTGAAGCGATTGTGGAGAAATGCGTACCCTCGATTCTAAGGGGGACGTGGTAAGAGCCACTAATGAAAACACAAAGAAGGTGCTTTGAAAAGGGAAACACGGTGCTACCAGTCAATCAATCACACCCACTGCTGGGCCTATCACCTGAGAAAAAATGAGAATCGAAAAGTCACAGCCTGGCAATCCTGCACTCCAACAATATTTACCATAGCCAACACTTGGAAGCAATGAAAATGTCCATCAACCGAGGAATGCACAAAGTAGAAGTGGTCCACGTACACAGTGGAAAATTACTCCAATAAAAAATAAAAATTAAATGTAAAAATCCAACAAAAGTAAGGAGACATCAGCTTGTGTGGGTTTGTCCGGGCACACTCCACTCTAATTTATAACCGAGAAACACCACAGGCCGCAAGGGCTTTTCCCTAGTTACCAGGGTGGGGGACATAGAAAGGCTGCCGCCCTCTGGCAGTTACCTGCAAAAGCAGCTTTAAAGCCTGTGCTAATGGTCACTTCATAGGAACAAGTACTGCAGAACTGTAAATGAAACAGGCCCTCAAAATGTCTTGAGGGAGGTAAAGGCCAAAACATTTCAAAATGTGACACATACTTAAAGAGAACACTTTGAAGAACTAAGGGGTAATCACAGCTTGAAAAATAGCAAAGGACATGCCTTAAAGCTCAATTTCAACAGATTATGTGGCACATTCGAATTCAACCACAGAGAGGTATCAGCTCACACTTGTCAGAATAACCATCAGCAAGAAAACTACAAACAATAAATGCTGAAAGTGTTGTGGAGAAATGCATACCCTCAACTTCAAAGGGGACGTAACTTGGAAAGGGCCACGAATGAGAACAGAATGGAGGTGCCTTAAAAAGGTAAACATTGAGCTACTATATGATCCAGCAGGCCCACTCCTCGACGTAAAACCTAAGAAGAGAGAATTGGAAAGACACAGGCAGGCAAATCTGCACTGCACAGTATTACAATAGCCAAGATATGGAAGTAACCAAAAAGTCCACCAACAGATGGATGGACAAAGAAGAACTCCTCCATGTACAGATGGAATATTCGCTAGTGAAAAAAATGAAACAATGCCGTTTGCAGCACCATAGATGAGTCTAGACGTAATCACGCCACGTGTAGTAAGTGAGAAAGCAAAAGACACATATCCTATCATATCACTTTTAAGAGTTACTTAAAAATTGATACCAATGAAGATATTTCCACAGAGAAAGGCAATCACAGATTCATTAAAAAACTTATGGTTCACCAAATAGAAAGGGATGAGGATTGGATACATTGCCACATTGGGGTTAACAGAGATATACAAACCATGTGAAATATATAACCACCAAAGACGTACGGAAGACCAGGAGAAGACTACTCAACATTGTGTCATAACCTACATGGGAAAAGGATGCGAGGAACAATAGATACATGTATATGTGTGAAAGAACCACATCTTGCACACCTAGAACAAACAAACCATTGTAATCATATTTACTGGGATAAAAAATAAAAAGTAAACTACAAATATGAACAAGAAGTAATGAGACATAAACTTAAAGGGCTTTTCCCTGGCACATTCCATTCTAATTTACAACCTACAACACCACTTCCATTAAGGCTCTGTTTCCCTAGTAACCAAATATGGTAAAGGGGAAATGCTGCCACCTTGTGGCCGTTTCCTGCAAGAACAGCTTTAAACTCACAGCTAATGGTCACGTAACATTCCCAAGGACTCAGGGCTGTAAAGGACACCTGCCCTAAAAAATTGTGCTGAAGGAGGGAATGGACAAAACAATTCAAAACAGGCAAATGTTTCAAGAAGAGAGTATGAAGAGTTAAGTTTTACTCACGCTCTTTTAAAAAAAAAAGGAAAATGGATAAAAGCTCAACCTCAGGGAGTGTTAGACCCATGCAATCTAATCTACAAAAAGTTTCAACTTACACCAGTCGACTGAACATGAGCAAAAAGTCTACAAACAATAAATGCTGAAGGGGTTTTAGGGAACTGTGTACCCTCTACCTGCTGGTGAGACGTGAAGGGGTAACAGCCAATAATGAGAACAGAAAGGAGCTGTGTTTAAAAGTAAAACTGCAGGCACCATTCAATGCAGCAGGCGCACCATTGGACCTCTCACCTGAGAAGACAAGAATCGAGAAGACACAGGCCGCAAAAGCTGCAGTGCAGCCTTATTCACAATAGCCAAGACAGTGGAGCAATCAAAATGTCCAACAACAGGTGAATGGATAAAGAAGAAGTGGTCCATGTACACAATGGAATAATAGCCATGGAAAACAATGAACCACTGCTCTCTGAGGCACCACAAATGAGTCTGGAGATAATCACGAAACATGAGGTAAGTCGGAAAGCAAAAGACCTATATTCTATGATATCACTTATAGGCGTTATCTAATAACTGACACAAAGGAACATATTTCCACAGAGAAAGACACTCACAGACTTAGAAAACAAACTATGCTCATCTAAAAGGAAAGGTGGGGGGAATGGATAAATTAAGATTAGTGTTACTATATGTATACAAACACATATTATATCCATATCTCAAAAAGACCAACCATATAGCAAGGGAGGTCTGCGGAACCGTCAGTAACATTTTACATGGGAAGAGGATCTGTACTTGAATAGACATCTATAATGTACAAACGAACCAGATGGTGTACACCTAGGACAAACAATATTCTAAGCTTTACCCCAATTAAAAAAAAATTTTAAAACCAAGAAGAAATAATGAGACATATACTTATGGGGCTTTCTCCATGCACATTCCAATGTAATTTACAAACTAGGAACACGACTTCCAGAAAGGCTCTGCTGCCCTAGTACCCAGATATGGGAATGGAGATATGCTGCCTGCTTGAGGCCACTTCCCACAACAGCAGATTTAAACCCATTGCTAAAGGTCACTAAATATTCACCAAACTTGCAGTTTGGTAAAAGACACCTGCTTTCTAAAAAAATTCTGGAGTGGAAAATCGACCAAAAATTTCAAAAGAGGGCAACCTTCCAAGAACACAATTTCAAGAGTTCAATTGTACTCCCAATTGTTTCCTTTTTTTTTAACAGAAAAGAAAACGGTGGAGAAAAATGATGAGTTTTACGAATTTTCAAAGACATGCAAACCCAAATTACAAAAACCTATCAGCTCACAGCAGCCAGAAGGGCCATTAGCATAAATGCTGCAAACAATATATGCTGAAGCGATTGTGGAGAAATGCGTACCCTCGATTCTAAGGGGGACGTGGTAAGAGCCACTAATGAAAACACAAAGAAGGTGCTTTGAAAAGGGAAACACGGTGCTACCAGTCAATCAATCACACCCACTGCTGGGCCTATCACCTGAGAAAAAATGAGAATCGAAAAGTCACAGCCTGGCAATCCTGCACTCCAACAATATTTACCATAGCCAACACTTGGAAGCAATGAAAATGTCCATCAACCGAGGAATGCACAAAGTAGAAGTGGTCCACGTACACAGTGGAAAATTACTCCAATAAAAAATAAAAATTAAATGTAAAAATCCAACAAAAGTAAGGAGACATCAGCTTGTGTGGGTTTGTCCGGGCACACTCCACTCTAATTTATAACCGAGAAACACCACAGGCCGCAAGGGCTTTTCCCTAGTTACCAGGGTGGGGGACATAGAAAGGCTGCCGCCCTCTGGCAGTTACCTGCAAAAGCAGCTTTAAAGCCTGTGCTAATGGTCACTTCATAGGAACAAGTACTGCAGAACTGTAAATGAAACAGGCCCTCAAAATGTCTTGAGGGAGGTAAAGGCCAAAACATTTCAAAATGTGACACATACTTAAAGAGAACACTTTGAAGAACTAAGGGGTAATCACAGCTTGAAAAATAGCAAAGGACATGCCTTAAAGCTCAATTTCAACAGATTATGTGGCACATTCGAATTCAACCACAGAGAGGTATCAGCTCACACTTGTCAGAATAACCATCAGCAAGAAAACTACAAACAATAAATGCTGAAAGTGTTGTGGAGAAATGCATACCCTCAACTTCAAAGGGGACGTAACTTGGAAAGGGCCACGAATGAGAACAGAATGGAGGTGCCTTAAAAAGGTAAACATTGAGCTACTATATGATCCAGCAGGCCCACTCCTCGACGTAAAACCTAAGAAGAGAGAATTGGAAAGACACAGGCAGGCAAATCTGCACTGCACAGTATTACAATAGCCAAGATATGGAAGTAACCAAAAAGTCCACCAACAGATGGATGGACAAAGAAGAACTCCTCCATGTACAGATGGAATATTCGCTAGTGAAAAAAATGAAACAATGCCGTTTGCAGCACCATAGATGAGTCTAGACGTAATCACGCCACGTGTAGTAAGTGAGAAAGCAAAAGACACATATCCTATCATATCACTTTTAAGAGTTACTTAAAAATTGATACCAATGAAGATATTTCCACAGAGAAAGGCAATCACAGATTCATTAAAAAACTTATGGTTCACCAAATAGAAAGGGATGAGGATTGGATACATTGCCACATTGGGGTTAACAGAGATATACAAACCATGTGAAATATATAACCACCAAAGACGTACGGAAGACCAGGAGAAGACTACTCAACATTGTGTCATAACCTACATGGGAAAAGGATGCGAGGAACAATAGATACATGTATATGTGTGAAAGAACCACATCTTGCACACCTAGAACAAACAAACCATTGTAATCATATTTACTGGGATAAAAAATAAAAAGTAAACTACAAATATGAACAAGAAGTAATGAGACATAAACTTAAAGGGCTTTTCCCTGGCACATTCCATTCTAATTTACAACCTACAACACCACTTCCATTAAGGCTCTGTTTCCCTAGTAACCAAATATGGTAAAGGGGAAATGCTGCCACCTTGTGGCCGTTTCCTGCAAGAACAGCTTTAAACTCACAGCTAATGGTCACGTAACATTCCCAAGGACTCAGGGCTGTAAAGGACACCTGCCCTAAAAAATTGTGCTGAAGGAGGGAATGGACAAAACAATTCAAAACAGGCAAATGTTTCAAGAAGAGAGTATGAAGAGTTAAGTTTTACTCACGCTCTTTTAAAAAAAAAAGGAAAATGGATAAAAGCTCAACCTCAGGGAGTGTTAGACCCATGCAATCTAATCTACAAAAAGTTTCAACTTACACCAGTCGACTGAACATGAGCAAAAAGTCTACAAACAATAAATGCTGAAGGGGTTTTAGGGAACTGTGTACCCTCTACCTGCTGGTGAGACGTGAAGGGGTAACAGCCAATAATGAGAACAGAAAGGAGCTGTGTTTAAAAGTAAAACTGCAGGCACCATTCAATGCAGCAGGCGCACCATTGGACCTCTCACCTGAGAAGACAAGAATCGAGAAGACACAGGCCGCAAAAGCTGCAGTGCAGCCTTATTCACAATAGCCAAGACAGTGGAGCAATCAAAATGTCCAACAACAGGTGAATGGATAAAGAAGAAGTGGTCCATGTACACAATGGAATAATAGCCATGGAAAACAATGAACCACTGCTCTCTGAGGCACCACAAATGAGTCTGGAGATAATCACGAAACATGAGGTAAGTCGGAAAGCAAAAGACCTATATTCTATGATATCACTTATAGGCGTTATCTAATAACTGACACAAAGGAACATATTTCCACAGAGAAAGACACTCACAGACTTAGAAAACAAACTATGCTCATCTAAAAGGAAAGGTGGGGGGAATGGATAAATTAAGATTAGTGTTACTATATGTATACAAACACATATTATATCCATATCTCAAAAAGACCAACCATATAGCAAGGGAGGTCTGCGGAACCGTCAGTAACATTTTACATGGGAAGAGGATCTGTACTTGAATAGACATCTATAATGTACAAACGAACCAGATGGTGTACACCTAGGACAAACAATATTCTAAGCTTTACCCCAATTAAAAAAAAATTTTAAAACCAAGAAGAAATAATGAGACATATACTTATGGGGCTTTCTCCATGCACATTCCAATGTAATTTACAAACTAGGAACACGACTTCCAGAAAGGCTCTGCTGCCCTAGTACCCAGATATGGGAATGGAGATATGCTGCCTGCTTGAGGCCACTTCCCACAACAGCAGATTTAAACCCATTGCTAAAGGTCACTAAATATTCACCAAACTTGCAGTTCGGTAAAAGACACCTGCTTTCTAAAAAAATTCTGGAGTGGAAAATCGACCAAAAATTTCAAAAGAGGGCAACCTTCCAAGAACACAATTTCAAGAGTTCTATTGTACTCCCAATTGTTTCCTTTTTTTTTAACAGAAAAGAAAACGGTGGAGAAAAATGATGAGTTTTACGAATTTTCAAAGACATGCAAACCCAAATTACAAAAACCTATCAGCTCACAGCAGCCAGAAGGGCCATTAGCATAAATGCTGCAAACAATATATGCTGAAGCGATTGTGGAGAAATGCGTACCCTCGATTCTAAGGGGGACGTGGTAAGAGCCACTAATGAAAACACAAAGAAGGTGCTTTGAAAAGGGAAACACGGTGCTACCAGTCAATCAATCACACCCACTGCTGGGCCTATCACCTGAGAAAAAATGAGAATCGAAAAGTCACAGCCTGGCAATCCTGCACTCCAACAATATTTACCATAGCCAACACTTGGAAGCAATGAAAATGTCCATCAACCGAGGAATGCACAAAGTAGAAGTGGTCCACGTACACAGTGGAAAATTACTCCAATAAAAAATAAAAATTAAATGTAAAAATCCAACAAAAGTAAGGAGACATCAGCTTGTGTGGGTTTGTCCGGGCACACTCCACTCTAATTTATAACCGAGAAACACCACAGGCCGCAAGGGCTTTTCCCTAGTTACCAGGGTGGGGGACATAGAAAGGCTGCCGCCCTCTGGCAGTTACCTGCAAAAGCAGCTTTAAAGCCTGTGCTAATGGTCACTTCATAGGAACAAGTACTGCAGAACTGTAAATGAAACAGGCCCTCAAAATGTCTTGAGGGAGGTAAAGGCCAAAACATTTCAAAATGTGACACATACTTAAAGAGAACACTTTGAAGAACTAAGGGGTAATCACAGCTTGAAAAATAGCAAAGGACATGCCTTAAAGCTCAATTTCAACAGATTATGTGGCACATTCGAATTCAACCACAGAGAGGTATCAGCTCACACTTGTCAGAATAACCATCAGCAAGAAAACTACAAACAATAAATGCTGAAAGTGTTGTGGAGAAATGCATACCCTCAACTTCAAAGGGGACGTAACTTGGAAAGGGCCACGAATGAGAACAGAATGGAGGTGCCTTAAAAAGGTAAACATTGAGCTACTATATGATCCAGCAGGCCCACTCCTCGACGTAAAACCTAAGAAGAGAGAATTGGAAAGACACAGGCAGGCAAATCTGCACTGCACAGTATTACAATAGCCAAGATATGGAAGTAACCAAAAAGTCCACCAACAGATGGATGGACAAAGAAGAACTCCTCCATGTACAGATGGAATATTCGCTAGTGAAAAAAATGAAACAATGCCGTTTGCAGCACCATAGATGAGTCTAGACGTAATCACGCCACGTGTAGTAAGTGAGAAAGCAAAAGACACATATCCTATCATATCACTTTTAAGAGTTACTTAAAAATTGATACCAATGAAGATATTTCCACAGAGAAAGGCAATCACAGATTCATTAAAAAACTTATGGTTCACCAAATAGAAAGGGATGAGGATTGGATACATTGCCACATTGGGGTTAACAGAGATATACAAACCATGTGAAATATATAACCACCAAAGACGTACGGAAGACCAGGAGAAGACTACTCAACATTGTGTCATAACCTACATGGGAAAAGGATGCGAGGAACAATAGATACATGTATATGTGTGAAAGAACCACATCTTGCACACCTAGAACAAACAAACCATTGTAATCATATTTACTGGGATAAAAAATAAAAAGTAAACTACAAATATGAACAAGAAGTAATGAGACATAAACTTAAAGGGCTTTTCCCTGGCACATTCCATTCTAATTTACAACCTACAACACCACTTCCATTAAGGCTCTGTTTCCCTAGTAACCAAATATGGTAAAGGGGAAATGCTGCCACCTTGTGGCCGTTTCCTGCAAGAACAGCTTTAAACTCACAGCTAATGGTCACGTAACATTCCCAAGGACTCAGGGCTGTAAAGGACACCTGCCCTAAAAAATTGTGCTGAAGGAGGGAATGGACAAAACAATTCAAAACAGGCAAATGTTTCAAGAAGAGAGTATGAAGAGTTAAGTTTTACTCACGCTCTTTTAAAAAAAAAAGGAAAATGGATAAAAGCTCAACCTCAGGGAGTGTTAGACCCATGCAATCTAATCTACAAAAAGTTTCAACTTACACCAGTCGACTGAACATGAGCAAAAAGTCTACAAACAATAAATGCTGAAGGGGTTTTAGGGAACTGTGTACCCTCTACCTGCTGGTGAGACGTGAAGGGGTAACAGCCAATAATGAGAACAGAAAGGAGCTGTGTTTAAAAGTAAAACTGCAGGCACCATTCAATGCAGCAGGCGCACCATTGGACCTCTCACCTGAGAAGACAAGAATCGAGAAGACACAGGCCGCAAAAGCTGCAGTGCAGCCTTATTCACAATAGCCAAGACAGTGGAGCAATCAAAATGTCCAACAACAGGTGAATGGATAAAGAAGAAGTGGTCCATGTACACAATGGAATAATAGCCATGGAAAACAATGAACCACTGCTCTCTGAGGCACCACAAATGAGTCTGGAGATAATCACGAAACATGAGGTAAGTCGGAAAGCAAAAGACCTATATTCTATGATATCACTTATAGGCGTTATCTAATAACTGACACAAAGGAACATATTTCCACAGAGAAAGACACTCACAGACTTAGAAAACAAACTATGCTCATCTAAAAGGAAAGGTGGGGGGAATGGATAAATTAAGATTAGTGTTACTATATGTATACAAACACATATTATATCCATATCTCAAAAAGACCAACCATATAGCAAGGGAGGTCTGCGGAACCGTCAGTAACATTTTACATGGGAAGAGGATCTGTACTTGAATAGACATCTATAATGTACAAACGAACCAGATGGTGTACACCTAGGACAAACAATATTCTAAGCTTTACCCCAATTAAAAAAAAATTTTAAAACCAAGAAGAAATAATGAGACATATACTTATGGGGCTTTCTCCATGCACATTCCAATGTAATTTACAAACTAGGAACACGACTTCCAGAAAGGCTCTGCTGCCCTAGTACCCAGATATGGGAATGGAGATATGCTGCCTGCTTGAGGCCACTTCCCACAACAGCAGATTTAAACCCATTGCTAAAGGTCACTAAATATTCACCAAACTTGCAGTTCGGTAAAAGACACCTGCTTTCTAAAAAAATTCTGGAGTGGAAAATCGACCAAAAATTTCAAAAGAGGGCAACCTTCCAAGAACACAATTTCAAGAGTTCTATTGTACTCCCAATTGTTTCCTTTTTTTTTAACAGAAAAGAAAACGGTGGAGAAAAATGATGAGTTTTACGAATTTTCAAAGACATGCAAACCCAAATTACAAAAACCTATCAGCTCACAGCAGCCAGAAGGGCCATTAGCATAAATGCTGCAAACAATATATGCTGAAGCGATTGTGGAGAAATGCGTACCCTCGATTCTAAGGGGGACGTGGTAAGAGCCACTAATGAAAACACAAAGAAGGTGCTTTGAAAAGGGAAACACGGTGCTACCAGTCAATCAATCACACCCACTGCTGGGCCTATCACCTGAGAAAAAATGAGAATCGAAAAGTCACAGCCTGGCAATCCTGCACTCCAACAATATTTACCATAGCCAACACTTGGAAGCAATGAAAATGTCCATCAACCGAGGAATGCACAAAGTAGAAGTGGTCCACGTACACAGTGGAAAATTACTCCAATAAAAAATAAAAATTAAATGTAAAAATCCAACAAAAGTAAGGAGACATCAGCTTGTGTGGGTTTGTCCGGGCACACTCCACTCTAATTTATAACCGAGAAACACCACAGGCCGCAAGGGCTTTTCCCTAGTTACCAGGGTGGGGGACATAGAAAGGCTGCCGCCCTCTGGCAGTTACCTGCAAAAGCAGCTTTAAAGCCTGTGCTAATGGTCACTTCATAGGAACAAGTACTGCAGAACTGTAAATGAAACAGGCCCTCAAAATGTCTTGAGGGAGGTAAAGGCCAAAACATTTCAAAATGTGACACATACTTAAAGAGAACACTTTGAAGAACTAAGGGGTAATCACAGCTTGAAAAATAGCAAAGGACATGCCTTAAAGCTCAATTTCAACAGATTATGTGGCACATTCGAATTCAACCACAGAGAGGTATCAGCTCACACTTGTCAGAATAACCATCAGCAAGAAAACTACAAACAATAAATGCTGGAAGTGTTGTGGAGAAATGCATACCCTCAACTTCAAAGGGGACGTAACTTGGAAAGGGCCACGAATGAGAACAGAATGGAGGTGCCTTAAAAAGGTAAACATTGAGCTACTATATGATCCAGCAGGCCCACTCCTCGACGTAAAACCTAAGAAGAGAGAATTGGAAAGACACAGGCAGGCAAATCTGCACTGCACAGTATTACAATAGCCAAGATATGGAAGTAACCAAAAAGTCCACCAACAGATGGATGGACAAAGAAGAACTCCTCCATGTACAGATGGAATATTCGCTAGTGAAAAAAATGAAACAATGCCGTTTGCAGCACCATAGATGAGTCTAGACGTAATCACGCCACGTGTAGTAAGTGAGAAAGCAAAAGACACATATCCTATCATATCACTTTTAAGAGTTACTTAAAAATTGATACCAATGAAGATATTTCCACAGAGAAAGGCAATCACAGATTCATTAAAAAACTTATGGTTCACCAAATAGAAAGGGATGAGGATTGGATACATTGCCACATTGGGGTTAACAGAGATATACAAACCATGTGAAATATATAACCACCAAAGACGTACGGAAGACCAGGAGAAGACTACTCAACATTGTGTCATAACCTACATGGGAAAAGGATGCGAGGAACAATAGATACATGTATATGTGTGAAAGAACCACATCTTGCACACCTAGAACAAACAAACCATTGTAATCATATTTACTGGGATAAAAAATAAAAAGTAAACTACAAATATGAACAAGAAGTAATGAGACATAAACTTAAAGGGCTTTTCCCTGGCACATTCCATTCTAATTTACAACCTACAACACCACTTCCATTAAGGCTCTGTTTCCCTAGTAACCAAATATGGTAAAGGGGAAATGCTGCCACCTTGTGGCCGTTTCCTGCAAGAACAGCTTTAAACTCACAGCTAATGGTCACGTAACATTCCCAAGGACTCAGGGCTGTAAAGGACACCTGCCCTAAAAAATTGTGCTGAAGGAGGGAATGGACAAAACAATTCAAAACAGGCAAATGTTTCAAGAAGAGAGTATGAAGAGTTAAGTTTTACTCACGCTCTTTTAAAAAAAAAAGGAAAATGGATAAAAGCTCAACCTCAGGGAGTGTTAGACCCATGCAATCTAATCTACAAAAAGTTTCAACTTACACCAGTCGACTGAACATGAGCAAAAAGTCTACAAACAATAAATGCTGAAGGGGTTTTAGGGAACTGTGTACCCTCTACCTGCTGGTGAGACGTGAAGGGGTAACAGCCAATAATGAGAACAGAAAGGAGCTGTGTTTAAAAGTAAAACTGCAGGCACCATTCAATGCAGCAGGCGCACCATTGGACCTCTCACCTGAGAAGACAAGAATCGAGAAGACACAGGCCGCAAAAGCTGCAGTGCAGCCTTATTCACAATAGCCAAGACAGTGGAGCAATCAAAATGTCCAACAACAGGTGAATGGATAAAGAAGAAGTGGTCCATGTACACAATGGAATAATAGCCATGGAAAACAATGAACCACTGCTCTCTGAGGCACCACAAATGAGTCTGGAGATAATCACGAAACATGAGGTAAGTCGGAAAGCAAAAGACCTATATTCTATGATATCACTTATAGGCGTTATCTAATAACTGACACAAAGGAACATATTTCCACAGAGAAAGACACTCACAGACTTAGAAAACAAACTATGCTCATCTAAAAGGAAAGGTGGGGGGAATGGATAAATTAAGATTAGTGTTACTATATGTATACAAACACATATTATATCCATATCTCAAAAAGACCAACCATATAGCAAGGGAGGTCTGCGGAACCGTCAGTAACATTTTACATGGGAAGAGGATCTGTACTTGAATAGACATCTATAATGTACAAACGAACCAGATGGTGTACACCTAGGACAAACAATATTCTAAGCTTTACCCCAATTAAAAAAAAATTTTAAAACCAAGAAGAAATAATGAGACATATACTTATGGGGCTTTCTCCATGCACATTCCAATGTAATTTACAAACTAGGAACACGACTTCCAGAAAGGCTCTGCTGCCCTAGTACCCAGATATGGGAATGGAGATATGCTGCCTGCTTGAGGCCACTTCCCACAACAGCAGATTTAAACCCATTGCTAAAGGTCACTAAATATTCACCAAACTTGCAGTTCGGTAAAAGACACCTGCTTTCTAAAAAAATTCTGGAGTGGAAAATCGACCAAAAATTTCAAAAGAGGGCAACCTTCCAAGAACACAATTTCAAGAGTTCTATTGTACTCCCAATTGTTTCCTTTTTTTTTAACAGAAAAGAAAACGGTGGAGAAAAATGATGAGTTTTACGAATTTTCAAAGACATGCAAACCCAAATTACAAAAACCTATCAGCTCACAGCAGCCAGAAGGGCCATTAGCATAAATGCTGCAAACAATATATGCTGAAGCGATTGTGGAGAAATGCGTACCCTGGATTCTAAGGGGGACGTGGTAAGAGCCACTAATGAAAACACAAAGAAGGTGCTTTGAAAAGGGAAACACGGTGCTACCAGTCAATCAATCACACCCACTGCTGGGCCTATCACCTGAGAAAAAATGAGAATCGAAAAGTCACAGCCTGGCAATCCTGCACTCCAACAATATTTACCATAGCCAACACTTGGAAGCAATGAAAATGTCCATCAACCGAGGAATGCACAAAGTAGAAGTGGTCCACGTACACAGTGGAAAATTACTCCAATAAAAAATAAAAATTAAATGTAAAAATCCAACAAAAGTAAGGAGACATCAGCTTGTGTGGGTTTGTCCGGGCACACTCCACTCTAATTTATAACCGAGAAACACCACAGGCCGCAAGGGCTTTTCCCTAGTTACCAGGGTGGGGGACATAGAAAGGCTGCCGCCCTCTGGCAGTTACCTGCAAAAGCAGCTTTAAAGCCTGTGCTAATGGTCACTTCATAGGAACAAGTACTGCAGAACTGTAAATGAAACAGGCCCTCAAAATGTCTTGAGGGAGGTAAAGGCCAAAACATTTCAAAATGTGACACATACTTAAAGAGAACACTTTGAAGAACTAAGGGGTAATCACAGCTTGAAAAATAGCAAAGGACATGCCTTAAAGCTCAATTTCAACAGATTATGTGGCACATTCGAATTCAACCACAGAGAGGTATCAGCTCACACTTGTCAGAATAACCATCAGCAAGAAAACTACAAACAATAAATGCTGAAAGTGTTGTGGAGAAATGCATACCCTCAACTTCAAAGGGGACGTAACTTGGAAAGGGCCACGAATGAGAACAGAATGGAGGTGCCTTAAAAAGGTAAACATTGAGCTACTATATGATCCAGCAGGCCCACTCCTCGACGTAAAACCTAAGAAGAGAGAATTGGAAAGACACAGGCAGGCAAATCTGCACTGCACAGTATTACAATAGCCAAGATATGGAAGTAACCAAAAAGTCCACCAACAGATGGATGGACAAAGAAGAACTCCTCCATGTACAGATGGAATATTCGCTAGTGAAAAAAATGAAACAATGCCGTTTGCAGCACCATAGATGAGTCTAGACGTAATCACGCCACGTGTAGTAAGTGAGAAAGCAAAAGACACATATCCTATCATATCACTTTTAAGAGTTACTTAAAAATTGATACCAATGAAGATATTTCCACAGAGAAAGGCAATCACAGATTCATTAAAAAACTTATGGTTCACCAAATAGAAAGGGATGAGGATTGGATACATTGCCACATTGGGGTTAACAGAGATATACAAACCATGTGAAATATATAACCACCAAAGACGTACGGAAGACCAGGAGAAGACTACTCAACATTGTGTCATAACCTACATGGGAAAAGGATGCGAGGAACAATAGATACATGTATATGTGTGAAAGAACCACATCTTGCACACCTAGAACAAACAAACCATTGTAATCATATTTACTGGGATAAAAAATAAAAAGTAAACTACAAATATGAACAAGAAGTAATGAGACATAAACTTAAAGGGCTTTTCCCTGGCACATTCCATTCTAATTTACAACCTACAACACCACTTCCATTAAGGCTCTGTTTCCCTAGTAACCAAATATGGTAAAGGGGAAATGCTGCCACCTTGTGGCCGTTTCCTGCAAGAACAGCTTTAAACTCACAGCTAATGGTCACGTAACATTCCCAAGGACTCAGGGCTGTAAAGGACACCTGCCCTAAAAAATTGTGCTGAAGGAGGGAATGGACAAAACAATTCAAAACAGGCAAATGTTTCAAGAAGAGAGTATGAAGAGTTAAGTTTTACTCACGCTCTTTTAAAAAAAAAAGGAAAATGGATAAAAGCTCAACCTCAGGGAGTGTTAGACCCATGCAATCTAATCTACAAAAAGTTTCAACTTACACCAGTCGACTGAACATGAGCAAAAAGTCTACAAACAATAAATGCTGAAGGGGTTTTAGGGAACTGTGTACCCTCTACCTGCTGGTGAGACGTGAAGGGGTAACAGCCAATAATGAGAACAGAAAGGAGCTGTGTTTAAAAGTAAAACTGCAGGCACCATTCAATGCAGCAGGCGCACCATTGGACCTCTCACCTGAGAAGACAAGAATCGAGAAGACACAGGCCGCAAAAGCTGCAGTGCAGCCTTATTCACAATAGCCAAGACAGTGGAGCAATCAAAATGTCCAACAACAGGTGAATGGATAAAGAAGAAGTGGTCCATGTACACAATGGAATAATAGCCATGGAAAACAATGAACCACTGCTCTCTGAGGCACCACAAATGAGTCTGGAGATAATCACGAAACATGAGGTAAGTCGGAAAGCAAAAGACCTATATTCTATGATATCACTTATAGGCGTTATCTAATAACTGACACAAAGGAACATATTTCCACAGAGAAAGACACTCACAGACTTAGAAAACAAACTATGCTCATCTAAAAGGAAAGGTGGGGGGAATGGATAAATTAAGATTAGTGTTACTATATGTATACAAACACATATTATATCCATATCTCAAAAAGACCAACCATATAGCAAGGGAGGTCTGCGGAACCGTCAGTAACATTTTACATGGGAAGAGGATCTGTACTTGAATAGACATCTATAATGTACAAACGAACCAGATGGTGTACACCTAGGACAAACAATATTCTAAGCTTTACCCCAATTAAAAAAAAATTTTAAAACCAAGAAGAAATAATGAGACATATACTTATGGGGCTTTCTCCATGCACATTCCAATGTAATTTACAAACTAGGAACACGACTTCCAGAAAGGCTCTGCTGCCCTAGTACCCAGATATGGGAATGGAGATATGCTGCCTGCTTGAGGCCACTTCCCACAACAGCAGATTTAAACCCATTGCTAAAGGTCACTAAATATTCACCAAACTTGCAGTTCGGTAAAAGACACCTGCTTTCTAAAAAAATTCTGGAGTGGAAAATCGACCAAAAATTTCAAAAGAGGGCAACCTTCCAAGAACACAATTTCAAGAGTTCTATTGTACTCCCAATTGTTTCCTTTTTTTTTAACAGAAAAGAAAACGGTGGAGAAAAATGATGAGTTTTACGAATTTTCAAAGACATGCAAACCCAAATTACAAAAACCTATCAGCTCACAGCAGCCAGAAGGGCCATTAGCATAAATGCTGCAAACAATATATGCTGAAGCGATTGTGGAGAAATGCGTACCCTCGATTCTAAGGGGGACGTGGTAAGAGCCACTAATGAAAACACAAAGAAGGTGCTTTGAAAAGGGAAACACGGTGCTACCAGTCAATCAATCACACCCACTGCTGGGCCTATCACCTGAGAAAAAATGAGAATCGAAAAGTCACAGCCTGGCAATCCTGCACTCCAACAATATTTACCATAGCCAACACTTGGAAGCAATGAAAATGTCCATCAACCGAGGAATGCACAAAGTAGAAGTGGTCCACGTACACAGTGGAAAATTACTCCAATAAAAAATAAAAATTAAATGTAAAAATCCAACAAAAGTAAGGAGACATCAGCTTGTGTGGGTTTGTCCGGGCACACTCCACTCTAATTTATAACCGAGAAACACCACAGGCCGCAAGGGCTTTTCCCTAGTTACCAGGGTGGGGGACATAGAAAGGCTGCCGCCCTCTGGCAGTTACCTGCAAAAGCAGCTTTAAAGCCTGTGCTAATGGTCACTTCATAGGAACAAGTACTGCAGAACTGTAAATGAAACAGGCCCTCAAAATGTCTTGAGGGAGGTAAAGGCCAAAACATTTCAAAATGTGACACATACTTAAAGAGAACACTTTGAAGAACTAAGGGGTAATCACAGCTTGAAAAATAGCAAAGGACATGCCTTAAAGCTCAATTTCAACAGATTATGTGGCACATTCGAATTCAACCACAGAGAGGTATCAGCTCACACTTGTCAGAATAACCATCAGCAAGAAAACTACAAACAATAAATGCTGAAAGTGTTGTGGAGAAATGCATACCCTCAACTTCAAAGGGGACGTAACTTGGAAAGGGCCACGAATGAGAACAGAATGGAGGTGCCTTAAAAAGGTAAACATTGAGCTACTATATGATCCAGCAGGCCCACTCCTCGACGTAAAACCTAAGAAGAGAGAATTGGAAAGACACAGGCAGGCAAATCTGCACTGCACAGTATTACAATAGCCAAGATATGGAAGTAACCAAAAAGTCCACCAACAGATGGATGGACAAAGAAGAACTCCTCCATGTACAGATGGAATATTCGCTAGTGAAAAAAATGAAACAATGCCGTTTGCAGCACCATAGATGAGTCTAGACGTAATCACGCCACGTGTAGTAAGTGAGAAAGCAAAAGACACATATCCTATCATATCACTTTTAAGAGTTACTTAAAAATTGATACCAATGAAGATATTTCCACAGAGAAAGGCAATCACAGATTCATTAAAAAACTTATGGTTCACCAAATAGAAAGGGATGAGGATTGGATACATTGCCACATTGGGGTTAACAGAGATATACAAACCATGTGAAATATATAACCACCAAAGACGTACGGAAGACCAGGAGAAGACTACTCAACATTGTGTCATAACCTACATGGGAAAAGGATGCGAGGAACAATAGATACATGTATATGTGTGAAAGAACCACATCTTGCACACCTAGAACAAACAAACCATTGTAATCATATTTACTGGGATAAAAAATAAAAAGTAAACTACAAATATGAACAAGAAGTAATGAGACATAAACTTAAAGGGCTTTTCCCTGGCACATTCCATTCTAATTTACAACCTACAACACCACTTCCATTAAGGCTCTGTTTCCCTAGTAACCAAATATGGTAAAGGGGAAATGCTGCCACCTTGTGGCCGTTTCCTGCAAGAACAGCTTTAAACTCACAGCTAATGGTCACGTAACATTCCCAAGGACTCAGGGCTGTAAAGGACACCTGCCCTAAAAAATTGTGCTGAAGGAGGGAATGGACAAAACAATTCAAAACAGGCAAATGTTTCAAGAAGAGAGTATGAAGAGTTAAGTTTTACTCACGCTCTTTTAAAAAAAAAAGGAAAATGGATAAAAGCTCAACCTCAGGGAGTGTTAGACCCATGCAATCTAATCTACAAAAAGTTTCAACTTACACCAGTCGACTGAACATGAGCAAAAAGTCTACAAACAATAAATGCTGAAGGGGTTTTAGGGAACTGTGTACCCTCTACCTGCTGGTGAGACGTGAAGGGGTAACAGCCAATAATGAGAACAGAAAGGAGCTGTGTTTAAAAGTAAAACTGCAGGCACCATTCAATGCAGCAGGCGCACCATTGGACCTCTCACCTGAGAAGACAAGAATCGAGAAGACACAGGCCGCAAAAGCTGCAGTGCAGCCTTATTCACAATAGCCAAGACAGTGGAGCAATCAAAATGTCCAACAACAGGTGAATGGATAAAGAAGAAGTGGTCCATGTACACAATGGAATAATAGCCATGGAAAACAATGAACCACTGCTCTCTGAGGCACCACAAATGAGTCTGGAGATAATCACGAAACATGAGGTAAGTCGGAAAGCAAAAGACCTATATTCTATGATATCACTTATAGGCGTTATCTAATAACTGACACAAAGGAACATATTTCCACAGAGAAAGACACTCACAGACTTAGAAAACAAACTATGCTCATCTAAAAGGAAAGGTGGGGGGAGTGGATAAATTAAGATTAGTGTTACTATATGTATACAAACACATATTATATCCATATCTCAAAAAGACCAACCATATAGCAAGGGAGGTCTGCGGAACCGTCAGTAACATTTTACATGGGAAGAGGATCTGTACTTGAATAGACATCTATAATGTACAAACGAACCAGATGGTGTACACCTAGGACAAACAATATTCTAAGCTTTACCCCAATTAAAAAAAAATTTTAAAACCAAGAAGAAATAATGAGACATATACTTATGGGGCTTTCTCCATGCACATTCCAATGTAATTTACAAACTAGGAACACGACTTCCAGAAAGGCTCTGCTGCCCTAGTACCCAGATATGGGAATGGAGATATGCTGCCTGCTTGAGGCCACTTCCCACAACAGCAGATTTAAACCCATTGCTAAAGGTCACTAAATATTCACCAAACTTGCAGTTCGGTAAAAGACACCTGCTTTCTAAAAAAATTCTGGAGTGGAAAATCGACCAAAAATTTCAAAAGAGGGCAACCTTCCAAGAACACAATTTCAAGAGTTCTATTGTACTCCCAATTGTTTCCTTTTTTTTTAACAGAAAAGAAAACGGTGGAGAAAAATGATGAGTTTTACGAATTTTCAAAGACATGCAAACCCAAATTACAAAAACCTATCAGCTCACAGCAGCCAGAAGGGCCATTAGCATAAATGCTGCAAACAATATATGCTGAAGCGATTGTGGAGAAATGCGTACCCTCGATTCTAAGGGGGACGTGGTAAGAGCCACTAATGAAAACACAAAGAAGGTGCTTTGAAAAGGGAAACACGGTGCTACCAGTCAATCAATCACACCCACTGCTGGGCCTATCACCTGAGAAAAAATGAGAATCGAAAAGTCACAGCCTGGCAATCCTGCACTCCAACAATATTTACCATAGCCAACACTTGGAAGCAATGAAAATGTCCATCAACCGAGGAATGCACAAAGTAGAAGTGGTCCACGTACACAGTGGAAAATTACTCCAATAAAAAATAAAAATTAAATGTAAAAATCCAACAAAAGTAAGGAGACATCAGCTTGTGTGGGTTTGTCCGGGCACACTCCACTCTAATTTATAACCGAGAAACACCACAGGCCGCAAGGGCTTTTCCCTAGTTACCAGGGTGGGGGACATAGAAAGGCTGCCGCCCTCTGGCAGTTACCTGCAAAAGCAGCTTTAAAGCCTGTGCTAATGGTCACTTCATAGGAACAAGTACTGCAGAACTGTAAATGAAACAGGCCCTCAAAATGTCTTGAGGGAGGTAAAGGCCAAAACATTTCAAAATGTGACACATACTTAAAGAGAACACTTTGAAGAACTAAGGGGTAATCACAGCTTGAAAAATAGCAAAGGACATGCCTTAAAGCTCAATTTCAACAGATTATGTGGCACATTCGAATTCAACCACAGAGAGGTATCAGCTCACACTTGTCAGAATAACCATCAGCAAGAAAACTACAAACAATAAATGCTGAAAGTGTTGTGGAGAAATGCATACCCTCAACTTCAAAGGGGACGTAACTTGGAAAGGGCCACGAATGAGAACAGAATGGAGGTGCCTTAAAAAGGTAAACATTGAGCTACTATATGATCCAGCAGGCCCACTCCTCGACGTAAAACCTAAGAAGAGAGAATTGGAAAGACACAGGCAGGCAAATCTGCACTGCACAGTATTACAATAGCCAAGATATGGAAGTAACCAAAAAGTCCACCAACAGATGGATGGACAAAGAAGAACTCCTCCATGTACAGATGGAATATTCGCTAGTGAAAAAAATGAAACAATGCCGTTTGCAGCACCATAGATGAGTCTAGACGTAATCACGCCACGTGTAGTAAGTGAGAAAGCAAAAGACACATATCCTATCATATCACTTTTAAGAGTTACTTAAAAATTGATACCAATGAAGATATTTCCACAGAGAAAGGCAATCACAGATTCATTAAAAAACTTATGGTTCACCAAATAGAAAGGGATGAGGATTGGATACATTGCCACATTGGGGTTAACAGAGATATACAAACCATGTGAAATATATAACCACCAAAGACGTACGGAAGACCAGGAGAAGACTACTCAACATTGTGTCATAACCTACATGGGAAAAGGATGCGAGGAACAATAGATACATGTATATGTGTGAAAGAACCACATCTTGCACACCTAGAACAAACAAACCATTGTAATCATATTTACTGGGATAAAAAATAAAAAGTAAACTACAAATATGAACAAGAAGTAATGAGACATAAACTTAAAGGGCTTTTCCCTGGCACATTCCATTCTAATTTACAACCTACAACACCACTTCCATTAAGGCTCTGTTTCCCTAGTAACCAAATATGGTAAAGGGGAAATGCTGCCACCTTGTGGCCGTTTCCTGCAAGAACAGCTTTAAACTCACAGCTAATGGTCACGTAACATTCCCAAGGACTCAGGGCTGTAAAGGACACCTGCCCTAAAAAATTGTGCTGAAGGAGGGAATGGACAAAACAATTCAAAACAGGCAAATGTTTCAAGAAGAGAGTATGAAGAGTTAAGTTTTACTCACGCTCTTTTAAAAAAAAAAGGAAAATGGATAAAAGCTCAACCTCAGGGAGTGTTAGACCCATGCAATCTAATCTACAAAAAGTTTCAACTTACACCAGTCGACTGAACATGAGCAAAAAGTCTACAAACAATAAATGCTGAAGGGGTTTTAGGGAACTGTGTACCCTCTACCTGCTGGTGAGACGTGAAGGGGTAACAGCCAATAATGAGAACAGAAAGGAGCTGTGTTTAAAAGTAAAACTGCAGGCACCATTCAATGCAGCAGGCGCACCATTGGACCTCTCACCTGAGAAGACAAGAATCGAGAAGACACAGGCCGCAAAAGCTGCAGTGCAGCCTTATTCACAATAGCCAAGACAGTGGAGCAATCAAAATGTCCAACAACAGGTGAATGGATAAAGAAGAAGTGGTCCATGTACACAATGGAATAATAGCCATGGAAAACAATGAACCACTGCTCTCTGAGGCACCACAAATGAGTCTGGAGATAATCACGAAACATGAGGTAAGTCGGAAAGCAAAAGACCTATATTCTATGATATCACTTATAGGCGTTATCTAATAACTGACACAAAGGAACATATTTCCACAGAGAAAGACACTCACAGACTTAGAAAACAAACTATGCTCATCTAAAAGGAAAGGTGGGGGGAGTGGATAAATTAAGATTAGTGTTACTATATGTATACAAACACATATTATATCCATATCTCAAAAAGACCAACCATATAGCAAGGGAGGTCTGCGGAACCGTCAGTAACATTTTACATGGGAAGAGGATCTGTACTTGAATAGACATCTATAATGTACAAACGAACCAGATGGTGTACACCTAGGACAAACAATATTCTAAGCTTTACCCCAATTAAAAAAAAATTTTAAAACCAAGAAGAAATAATGAGACATATACTTATGGGGCTTTCTCCATGCACATTCCAATGTAATTTACAAACTAGGAACACGACTTCCAGAAAGGCTCTGCTGCCCTAGTACCCAGATATGGGAATGGAGATATGCTGCCTGCTTGAGGCCACTTCCCACAACAGCAGATTTAAACCCATTGCTAAAGGTCACTAAATATTCACCAAACTTGCAGTTCGGTAAAAGACACCTGCTTTCTAAAAAAATTCTGGAGTGGAAAATCGACCAAAAATTTCAAAAGAGGGCAACCTTCCAAGAACACAATTTCAAGAGTTCTATTGTACTCCCAATTGTTTCCTTTTTTTTTAACAGAAAAGAAAACGGTGGAGAAAAATGATGAGTTTTACGAATTTTCAAAGACATGCAAACCCAAATTACAAAAACCTATCAGCTCACAGCAGCCAGAAGGGCCATTAGCATAAATGCTGCAAACAATATATGCTGAAGCGATTGTGGAGAAATGCGTACCCTCGATTCTAAGGGGGACGTGGTAAGAGCCACTAATGAAAACACAAAGAAGGTGCTTTGAAAAGGGAAACACGGTGCTACCAGTCAATCAATCACACCCACTGCTGGGCCTATCACCTGAGAAAAAATGAGAATCGAAAAGTCACAGCCTGGCAATCCTGCACTCCAACAATATTTACCATAGCCAACACTTGGAAGCAATGAAAATGTCCATCAACCGAGGAATGCACAAAGTAGAAGTGGTCCACGTACACAGTGGAAAATTACTCCAATAAAAAATAAAAATTAAATGTAAAAATCCAACAAAAGTAAGGAGACATCAGCTTGTGTGGGTTTGTCCGGGCACACTCCACTCTAATTTATAACCGAGAAACACCACAGGCCGCAAGGGCTTTTCCCTAGTTACCAGGGTGGGGGACATAGAAAGGCTGCCGCCCTCTGGCAGTTACCTGCAAAAGCAGCTTTAAAGCCTGTGCTAATGGTCACTTCATAGGAACAAGTACTGCAGAACTGTAAATGAAACAGGCCCTCAAAATGTCTTGAGGGAGGTAAAGGCCAAAACATTTCAAAATGTGACACATACTTAAAGAGAACACTTTGAAGAACTAAGGGGTAATCACAGCTTGAAAAATAGCAAAGGACATGCCTTAAAGCTCAATTTCAACAGATTATGTGGCACATTCGAATTCAACCACAGAGAGGTATCAGCTCACACTTGTCAGAATAACCATCAGCAAGAAAACTACAAACAATAAATGCTGAAAGTGTTGTGGAGAAATGCATACCCTCAACTTCAAAGGGGACGTAACTTGGAAAGGGCCACGAATGAGAACAGAATGGAGGTGCCTTAAAAAGGTAAACATTGAGCTACTATATGATCCAGCAGGCCCACTCCTCGACGTAAAACCTAAGAAGAGAGAATTGGAAAGACACAGGCAGGCAAATCTGCACTGCACAGTATTACAATAGCCAAGATATGGAAGTAACCAAAAAGTCCACCAACAGATGGATGGACAAAGAAGAACTCCTCCATGTACAGATGGAATATTCGCTAGTGAAAAAAATGAAACAATGCCGTTTGCAGCACCATAGATGAGTCTAGACGTAATCACGCCACGTGTAGTAAGTGAGAAAGCAAAAGACACATATCCTATCATATCACTTTTAAGAGTTACTTAAAAATTGATACCAATGAAGATATTTCCACAGAGAAAGGCAATCACAGATTCATTAAAAAACTTATGGTTCACCAAATAGAAAGGGATGAGGATTGGATACATTGCCACATTGGGGTTAACAGAGATATACAAACCATGTGAAATATATAACCACCAAAGACGTACGGAAGACCAGGAGAAGACTACTCAACATTGTGTCATAACCTACATGGGAAAAGGATGCGAGGAACAATAGATACATGTATATGTGTGAAAGAACCACATCTTGCACACCTAGAACAAACAAACCATTGTAATCATATTTACTGGGATAAAAAATAAAAAGTAAACTACAAATATGAACAAGAAGTAATGAGACATAAACTTAAAGGGCTTTTCCCTGGCACATTCCATTCTAATTTACAACCTACAACACCACTTCCATTAAGGCTCTGTTTCCCTAGTAACCAAATATGGTAAAGGGGAAATGCTGCCACCTTGTGGCCGTTTCCTGCAAGAACAGCTTTAAACTCACAGCTAATGGTCACGTAACATTCCCAAGGACTCAGGGCTGTAAAGGACACCTGCCCTAAAAAATTGTGCTGAAGGAGGGAATGGACAAAACAATTCAAAACAGGCAAATGTTTCAAGAAGAGAGTATGAAGAGTTAAGTTTTACTCACGCTCTTTTAAAAAAACAAGGAAAATGGATAAAAGCTCAACCTCAGGGAGTGTTAGACCCATGCAATCTAATCTACAAAAAGTTTCAACTTACACCAGTCGACTGAACATGAGCAAAAAGTCTACAAACAATAAATGCTGAAGGGGTTTTAGGGAACTGTGTACCCTCTACCTGCTGGTGAGACGTAAAGGGGTAACAGCCAATAATGAGAACAGAAAGGAGCTGTGTTTAAAAGTAAAACTGCAGGCACCATTCAATGCAGCAGGCGCACCATTGGACCTCTCACCTGAGAAGACAAGAATCGAGAAGACACAGGCCGCAAAAGCTGCAGTGCAGCCTTATTCACAATAGCCAAGACAGTGGAGCAATCAAAATGTCCAACAACAGGTGAATGGATAAAGAAGAAGTGGTCCATGTACACAATGGAATAATAGCCATGGAAAACAATGAACCACTGCTCTCTGAGGCACCACAAATGAGTCTGGAGATAATCACGAAACATGAGGTAAGTCGGAAAGCAAAAGACCTATATTCTATGATATCACTTATAGGCGTTATCTAATAACTGACACAAAGGAACATATTTCCACAGAGAAAGACACTCACAGACTTAGAAAACAAACTATGCTCATCTAAAAGGAAAGGTGGGGGGAGTGGATAAATTAAGATTAGTGTTACTATATGTATACAAACACATATTATATCCATATCTCAAAAAGACCAACCATATAGCAAGGGAGGTCTGCGGAACCGTCAGTAACATTTTACATGGGAAGAGGATCTGTACTTGAATAGACATCTATAATGTACAAACGAACCAGATGGTGTACACCTAGGACAAACAATATTCTAAGCTTTACCCCAATTAAAAAAAAATTTTAAAACCAAGAAGAAATAATGAGACATATACTTATGGGGCTTTCTCCATGCACATTCCAATGTAATTTACAAACTAGGAACACGACTTCCAGAAAGGCTCTGCTGCCCTAGTACCCAGATATGGGAATGGAGATATGCTGCCTGCTTGAGGCCACTTCCCACAACAGCAGATTTAAACCCATTGCTAAAGGTCACTAAATATTCACCAAACTTGCAGTTCGCTAAAAGACACCTGCTTTCTAAAAAAATTCTGGAGTGGAAAATCGACCAAAAATTTCAAAAGAGGGCAACCTTCCAAGAACACAATTTCAAGAGTTCTATTGTACTCCCAATTGTTTCCTTTTTTTTTAACAGAAAAGAAAACGGTGGAGAAAAATGATGAGTTTTACGAATTTTCAAAGACATGCAAACCCAAATTACAAAAACCTATCAGCTCACAGCAGCCAGAAGGGCCATTAGCATAAATGCTGCAAACAATATATGCTGAAGCGATTGTGGAGAAATGCGTACCCTCGATTCTAAGGGGGACGTGGTAAGAGCCACTAATGAAAACACAAAGAAGGTGCTTTGAAAAGGGAAACACGGTGCTACCAGTCAATCAATCACACCCACTGCTGGGCCTATCACCTGAGAAAAAATGAGAATCGAAAAGTCACAGCCTGGCAATCCTGCACTCCAACAATATTTACCATAGCCAACACTTGGAAGCAATGAAAATGTCCATCAACCGAGGAATGCACAAAGTAGAAGTGGTCCACGTACACAGTGGAAAATTACTCCAATAAAAAATAAAAATTAAATGTAAAAATCCAACAAAAGTAAGGAGACATCAGCTTGTGTGGGTTTGTCCGGGCACACTCCACTCTAATTTATAACCGAGAAACACCACAGGCCGCAAGGGCTTTTCCCTAGTTACCAGGGTGGGGGACATAGAAAGGCTGCCGCCCTCTGGCACTTACCTGCAAAAGCAGCTTTAAAGCCTGTGCTAATGGTCACTTCATAGGAACAAGTACTGCAGAACTGTAAATGAAACAGGCCCTCAAAATGTCTTGAGGGAGGTAAAGGCCAAAACATTTCAAAATGTGACACATACTTAAAGAGAACACTTTGAAGAACTAAGGGGTAATCACAGCTTGAAAAATAGCAAAGGACATGCCTTAAAGCTCAATTTCAACAGATTATGTGGCACATTCGAATTCAACCACAGAGAGGTATCAGCTCACACTTGTCAGAATAACCATCAGCAAGAAAACTACAAACAATAAATGCTGAAAGTGTTGTGGAGAAATGCATACCCTCAACTTCAAAGGGGACGTAACTTGGAAAGGGCCACGAATGAGAACAGAATGGAGGTGCCTTAAAAAGGTAAACATTGAGCTACTATATGATCCAGCAGGCCCACTCCTCGACGTAAAACCTAAGAAGAGAGAATTGGAAAGACACAGGCAGGCAAATCTGCACTGCACAGTATTACAATAGCCAAGATATGGAAGTAACCGAAAAGTCCACCAACAGATGGATGGACAAAGAAGAACTCCTCCATGTACAGATGGAATATTCGCTAGTGAAAAAAATGAAACAATGCCGTTTGCAGCACCATAGATGAGTCTAGACGTAATCACGCCACGTGTAGTAAGTGAGAAAGCAAAAGACACATATCCTATCATATCACTTTTAAGAGTTACTTAAAAATTGATACCAATGAAGATATTTCCACAGAGAAAGGCAATCACAGATTCATTAAAAAACTTATGGTTCACCAAATAGAAAGGGATGAGGATTGGATACATTGCCACATTGGGGTTAACAGAGATATACAAACCATGTGAAATATATAACCACCAAAGACGTACGGAAGACCAGGAGAAGACTACTCAACATTGTGTCATAACCTACATGGGAAAAGGATGCGAGGAACAATAGATACATGTATATGTGTGAAAGAACCACATCTTGCACACCTAGAACAAACAAACCATTGTAATCATATTTACTGGGATAAAAAATAAAAAGTAAACTACAAATATGAACAAGAAGTAATGAGACATAAACTTAAAGGGCTTTTCCCTGGCACATTCCATTCTAATTTACAACCTACAACACCACTTCCATTAAGGCTCTGTTTCCCTAGTAACCAAATATGGTAAAGGGGAAATGCTGCCACCTTGTGGCCGTTTCCTGCAAGAACAGCTTTAAACTCACAGCTAATGGTCACGTAACATTCCCAAGGACTCAGGGCTGTAAAGGACACCTGCCCTAAAAAATTGTGCTGAAGGAGGGAATGGACAAAACAATTCAAAACAGGCAAATGTTTCAAGAAGAGAGTATGAAGAGTTAAGTTTTACTCACGCTCTTTTAAAAAAAAAGGAAAATGGATAAAAGCTCAACCTCAGGGAGTGTTAGACCCATGCAATCTAATCTACAAAAAGTTTCAACTTACACCAGTCGCCTGAACATGAGCAAAAAGTCTACAAACAATAAATGCTGAAAGGGTTTTAGAGAACTGTGTACCCTCTACCTGCTGGTGAGACGTGAAGGGGTAACAGCCAATAATGAGAACAGAAAGGAGCTGTGTTTAAAAGTAAAACTGCAGGCACCATTCAATGCAGCAGGCGCACCACTGGACCTCTCACCTGAGAAGACAAGAATCGAGAAGACACAGGCCGCAAAAGCTGCAGTGCAGCCTTATTCACAATAGCCAAGACAGTGGAGCAATCAAAATGTCCAACAACAGGTGAATGGATAAAGAAGAAGTGGTCCATGTACACAATGGAATAATAGCCATGGAAAACAATGAACCACTGCTCTCTGAGGCACCACAAATGAGTCTGGAGATAATCACGAAACATGAGGTAAGTCGGAAAGCAAAAGACCTATATTCTATGATATCACTTATAGGCGTTATCTAATAACTGACACAAAGGAACATATTTCCACAGAGAAAGACACTCACAGACTTAGAAAACAAACTATGCTCATCTAAAAGGAAAGGTGGGGGGAGTGGATAAATTAAGATTAGTGTTACTATATGTATACAAACACATATTATATCCATATCTCAAAAAGACCAACCATATAGCAAGGGAGGTCTGCGGAACCGTCAGTAACATTTTACATGGGAAGAGGATCTGTACTTGAATAGACATCTATAATGTACAAACGAACCAGATGGTGTACACCTAGGACAAACAATATTCTAAGCTTTACCCCAATTAAAAAAAAATTTTAAAACCAAGAAGAAATAATGAGACATATACTTATGGGGCTTTCTCCATGCACATTCCAATGTAATTTACAAACTAGGAACACGACTTCCAGAAAGGCTCTGCTGCCCTAGTACCCAGATATGGGAATGGAGATATGCTGCCTGCTTGAGGCCACTTCCCACAACAGCAGATTTAAACCCATTGCTAAAGGTCACTAAATATTCACCAAACTTGCAGTTCGGTAAAAGACACCTGCTTTCTAAAAAAATTCTGGAGTGGAAAATCGACCAAAAATTTCAAAAGAGGGCAACCTTCCAAGAACACAATTTCAAGAGTTCTATTGTACTCCCAATTGTTTCCTTTTTTTTTAACAGAAAAGAAAACGGTGGAGAAAAATGATGAGTTTTACGAATTTTCAAAGACATGCAAACCCAAATTACAAAAACCTATCAGCTCACAGCAGCCAGAAGGGCCATTAGCATAAATGCTGCAAACAATATATGCTGAAGCGATTGTGGAGAAATGCGTACCCTCGATTCTAAGGGGGACGTGGTAAGAGCCACTAATGAAAACACAAAGAAGGTGCTTTGAAAAGGGAAACACGGTGCTACCAGTCAATCAATCACACCCACTGCTGGGCCTATCACCTGAGAAAAAATGAGAATCGAAAAGTCACAGCCTGGCAATCCTGCACTCCAACAATATTTACCATAGCCAACACTTGGAAGCAATGAAAATGTCCATCAACCGAGGAATGCACAAAGTAGAAGTGGTCCACGTACACAGTGGAAAATTACTCCAATAAAAAATAAAAATTAAATGTAAAAATCCAACAAAAGTAAGGAGACATCAGCTTGTGTGGGTTTGTCCAGGCACACTCCACTCTAATTTATAACCGAGAAACACCACAGGCCGCAAGGGCTTTTCCCTAGTTACCAGGGTGGGGGACATAGAAAGGCTGCCGCCCTCTGGCAGTTACCTGCAAAAGCAGCTTTAAAGCCTGTGCTAATGGTCACTTCATAGGAACAAGTACTGCAGAACTGTAAATGAAACAGGCCCTCAAAATGTCTTGAGGGAGGTAAAGGCCAAAACATTTCAAAATGTGACACATACTTAAAGAGAACACTTTGAAGAACTAAGGGGTAATCACAGCTTGAAAAATAGCAAAGGACATGCCTTAAAGCTCAATTTCAACAGATTATGTGGCACATTCGAATTCAACCACAGAGAGGTATCAGCTCACACTTGTCAGAATAACCATCAGCAAGAAAACTACAAACAATAAATGCTGAAAGTGTTGTGGAGAAATGCATACCCTCAACTTCAAAGGGGACGTAACTTGGAAAGGGCCACGAATGAGAACAGAATGGAGGTGCCTTAAAAAGGTAAACATTGAGCTACTATATGATCCAGCAGGCCCACTCCTCGACGTAAAACCTAAGAAGAGAGAATTGGAAAGACACAGGCAGGCAAATCTGCACTGCACAGTATTACAATAGCCAAGATATGGAAGTAACCAAAAAGTCCACCAACAGATGGATGGACAAAGAAGAACTCCTCCATGTACAGATGGAATATTCGCTAGTGAAAAAAATGAAACAATGCCGTTTGCAGCACCATAGATGAGTCTAGACGTAATCACGCCACGTGTAGTAAGTGAGAAAGCAAAAGACACATATCCTATCATATCACTTTTAAGAGTTACTTAAAAATTGATACCAATGAAGATATTTCCACAGAGAAAGGCAATCACAGATTCATTAAAAAACTTATGGTTCACCAAATAGAAAGGGATGAGGATTGGATACATTGCCACATTGGGGTTAACAGAGATATACAAACCATGTGAAATATATAACCACCAAAGACGTACGGAAGACCAGGAGAAGACTACTCAACATTGTGTCATAACCTACATGGGAAAAGGATGCGAGGAACAATAGATACATGTATATGTGTGAAAGAACCACATCTTGCACACCTAGAACAAACAAACCATTGTAATCATATTTACTGGGATAAAAAATAAAAAGTAAACTACAAATATGAACAAGAAGTAATGAGACATAAACTTAAAGGGCTTTTCCCTGGCACATTCCATTCTAATTTACAACCTACAACACCACTTCCATTAAGGCTCTGTTTCCCTAGTAACCAAATATGGTAAAGGGGAAATGCTGCCACCTTGTGGCCGTTTCCTGCAAGAACAGCTTTAAACTCACAGCTAATGGTCACTTAACATTCCCAAGGACTCAGGGCTGTAAAGGACACCTGCCCTAAAAAATTGTGCTGAAGGAGGGAATGGACAAAACAATTCAAAACAGGCAAATGTTTCAAGAAGAGAGTATGAAGAGTTAAGTTTTACTCACGCTCTTTTAAAAAAAAAGGAAAATGGATAAAAGCTCAACCTCAGGGAGTGTTAGACCCATGCAATCTAATCTACAAAAAGTTTCAACTTACACCAGTCGCCTGAACATGAGCAAAAAGTCTACAAACAATAAATGCTGAAAGGGTTTTAGAGAACTGTGTACCCTCTACCTGCTGGTGAGACGTGAAGGGGTAACAGCCAATAATGAGAACAGAAAGGAGCTGTGTTTAAAAGTAAAACTGCAGGCACCATTCAATGCAGCAGGCGCACCACTGGACCTCTCACCTGAGAAGACAAGAATCGAGAAGACACAGGCCGCAAAAGCTGCAGTGCAGCCTTATTCACAATAGCCAAGACAGTGGAGCAATCAAAATGTCCAACAACAGGTGAATGGATAAAGAAGAAGTGGTCCATGTACACAATGGAATAATAGCCATGGAAAACAATGAACCACTGCTCTCTGAGGCACCACAAATGAGTCTGGAGATAATCACGAAACATGAGGTAAGTCGGAAAGCAAAAGACCTATATTCTATGATATCACTTATAGGCGTTATCTAATAACTGACACAAAGGAACATATTTCCACAGAGAAAGACACTCACAGACTTAGAAAACAAACTATGCTCATCTAAAAGGAAAGGTGGGGGGAGTGGATAAATTAAGATTAGTGTTACTATATGTATACAAACACATATTATATCCATATCTCAAAAAGACCAACCATATAGCAAGGGAGGTCTGCGGAACCGTCAGTAACATTTTACATGGGAAGAGGATCTGTACTTGAATAGACATCTATAATGTACAAACGAACCAGATGGTGTACACCTAGGACAAACAATATTCTAAGCTTTACCCCAATTAAAAAAAAAATTTTAAAACCAAGAAGAAATAATGAGACATATACTTATGGGGCTTTCTCCATGCACATTCCAATGTAATTTACAAACTAGGAACACGACTTCCAGAAAGGCTCTGCTGCCCTAGTACCCAGATATGGGAATGGAGATATGCTGCCTGCTTGAGGCCACTTCCCACAACAGCAGATTTAAACCCATTGCTAAAGGTCACTAAATATTCACCAAACTTGCAGTTCGGTAAAAGACACCTGCTTTCTAAAAAAATTCTGGAGTGGAAAATCGACCAAAAATTTCAAAAGAGGGCAACCTTCCAAGAACACAATTTCAAGAGTTCTATTGTACTCCCAATTGTTTCCTTTTTTTTTTAACAGAAAAGAAAACGGTGGAGAAAAATGATGAGTTTTACGAATTTTCAAAGACATGCAAACCCAAATTACAAAAACCTATCAGCTCACAGCAGCCAGAAGGGCCATTAGCATAAATGCTGCAAACAATATATGCTGAAGCGATTGTGGAGAAATGCGTACCCTCGATTCTAAGGGGGACGTGGTAAGAGCCACTAATGAAAACACAAAGAAGGTGCTTTGAAAAGGGAAACACGGTGCTACCAGTCAATCAATCACACCCACTGCTGGGCCTATCACCTGAGAAAAAATGAGAATCGAAAAGTCACAGCCTGGCAATCCTGCACTCCAACAATATTTACCATAGCCAACACTTGGAAGCAATGAAAATGTCCATCAACCGAGGAATGCACAAAGTAGAAGTGGTCCACGTACACAGTGGAAAATTACTCCAATAAAAAATAAAAATTAAATGTAAAAATCCAACAAAAGTAAGGAGACATCAGCTTGTGTGGGTTTGTCCGGGCACACTCCACTCTAATTTATAACCGAGAAACACCACAGGCCGCAAGGGCTTTTCCCTAGTTACCAGGGTGGGGGACATAGAAAGGCTGCCGCCCTCTGGCAGTTACCTGCAAAAGCAGCTTTAAAGCCTGTGCTAATGGTCACTTCATAGGAACAAGTACTGCAGAACTGTAAATGAAACAGGCCCTCAAAATGTCTTGAGGGAGGTAAAGGCCAAAACATTTCAAAATGTGACACATACTTAAAGAGAACACTTTGAAGAACTAAGGGGTAATCACAGCTTGAAAAATAGCAAAGGACATGCCTTAAAGCTCAATTTCAACAGATTATGTGGCACATTCGAATTCAACCACAGAGAGGTATCAGCTCACACTTGTCAGAATAACCATCAGCAAGAAAACTACAAACAATAAATGCTGAAAGTGTTGTGGAGAAATGCATACCCTCAACTTCAAAGGGGACGTAACTTGGAAAGGGCCACGAATGAGAACAGAATGGAGGTGCCTTAAAAAGGTAAACATTGAGCTACTATATGATCCAGCAGGCCCACTCCTCGACGTAAAACCTAAGAAGAGAGAATTGGAAAGACACAGGCAGGCAAATCTGCACTGCACAGTATTACAATAGCCAAGATATGGAAGTAACCAAAAAGTCCACCAACAGATGGATGGACAAAGAAGAACTCCTCCATGTACAGATGGAATATTCGCTAGTGAAAAAAATGAAACAATGCCGTTTGCAGCACCATAGATGAGTCTAGACGTAATCACACCACGTGTAGTAAGTGAGAAAGCAAAAGACACATATCCTATCATATCACTTTTAAGAGTTACTTAAAAATTGATACCAATGAAGATATTTCCACAGAGAAAGGCAATCACAGATTCATTAAAAAACTTATGGTTCACCAAATAGAAAGGGATGAGGATTGGATACATTGCCACATTGGGGTTAACAGAGATATACAAACCATGTGAAATATATAACCACCAAAGACGTACGGAAGACCAGGAGAAGACTACTCAACATTGTGTCATAACCTACATGGGAAAAGGATGCGAGGAACAATAGATACATGTATATGTGTGAAAGAACCACATCTTGCACACCTAGAACAAACAAACCATTGTAATCATATTTACTGGGATAAAAAATAAAAAGTAAACTACAAATATGAACAAGAAGTAATGAGACATAAACTTAAAGGGCTTTTCCCTGGCACATTCCATTCTAATTTACAACCTACAACACCACTTCCATTAAGGCTCTGTTTCCCTAGTAACCAAATATGGTAAAGGGGAAATGCTGCCACCTTGTGGCCGTTTCCTGCAAGAACAGCTTTAAACTCACAGCTAATGGTCACTTAACATTCCCAAGGACTCAGGGCTGTAAAGGACACCTGCCCTAAAAACTTGTGCTGAAGGAGGGAATGGACAAAACAATTCAAAACAGGCAAATGTTTCAAGAAGAGAGTATGAAGAGTTAAGTTTTACTCACGCTCTTTTAAAAAAAAAGGAAAATGGATAAAAGCTCAACCTCAGGGAGTGTTAGACCCATGCAATCTAATCTACAAAAAGTTTCAACTTACACCAGTCGCCTGAACATGAGCAAAAAGTCTACAAACAATAAATGCTGAAAGGGTTTTAGAGAACTGTGTACCCTCTACCTGCTGGTGAGACGTGAAGGGGTAACAGCCAATAATGAGAACAGAAAGGAGCTGTGTTTAAAAGTAAAACTGCAGGCACCATTCAATGCAGCAGGCGCACCACTGGACCTCTCACCTGAGAAGACAAGAATCGAGAAGACACAGGCCGCAAAAGCTGCAGTGCAGCCTTATTCACAATAGCCAAGACAGTGGAGCAATCAAAATGTCCAACAACAGGTGAATGGATAAAGAAGAAGTGGTCCATGTACACAATGGAATAATAGCCATGGAAAACAATGAACCACTGCTCTCTGAGGCACCACAAATGAGTCTGGAGATAATCACGAAACATGAGGTAAGTCGGAAAGCAAAAGACCTATATTCTATGATATCACTTATAGGCGTTATCTAATAACTGACACAAAGGAACATATTTCCACAGAGAAAGACACTCACAGACTTAGAAAACAAACTATGCTCATCTAAAAGGAAAGGTGGGGGGAGTGGATAAATTAAGATTAGTGTTACTATATGTATACAAACACATATTATATCCATATCTCAAAAAGACCAACCATATAGCAAGGGAGGTCTGCGGAACCGTCAGTAACATTTTACATGGGAAGAGGATCTGTACTTGAATAGACATCTATAATGTACAAACGAACCAGATGGTGTACACCTAGGACAAACAATATTCTAAGCTTTACCCCAATTAAAAAAAAATTTTAAAACCAAGAAGAAATAATGAGACATATACTTATGGGGCTTTCTCCATGCACATTCCAATGTAATTTACAAACTAGGAACACGACTTCCAGAAAGGCTCTGCTGCCCTAGTACCCAGATATGGGAATGGAGATATGCTGCCTGCTTGAGGCCACTTCCCACAACAGCAGATTTAAACCCATTGCTAAAGGTCACTAAATATTCACCAAACTTGCAGTTCGGTAAAAGACACCTGCTTTCTAAAAAAATTCTGGAGTGGAAAATCGACCAAAAATTTCAAAAGAGGGCAACCTTCCAAGAACACAATTTCAAGAGTTCTATTGTACTCCCAATTGTTTCCTTTTTTTTTTAACAGAAAAGAAAACGGTGGAGAAAAATGATGAGTTTTACGAATTTTCAAAGACATGCAAACCCAAATTACAAAAACCTATCAGCTCACAGCAGCCAGAAGGGCCATTAGCATAAATGCTGCAAACAATATATGCTGAAGCGATTGTGGAGAAATGCGTACCCTCGATTCTAAGGGGGACGTGGTAAGAGCCACTAATGAAAACACAAAGAAGGTGCTTTGAAAAGGGAAACACGGTGCTACCAGTCAATCAATCACACCCACTGCTGGGCCTATCACCTGAGAAAAAATGAGAATCGAAAAGTCACAGCCTGGCAATCCTGCACTCCAACAATATTTACCATAGCCAACACTTGGAAGCAATGAAAATGTCCATCAACCGAGGAATGCACAAAGTAGAAGTGGTCCACGTACACAGTGGAAAATTACTCCAATAAAAAATAAAAATTAAATGTAAAAATCCAACAAAAGTAAGGAGACATCAGCTTGTGTGGGTTTGTCCGGGCACACTCCACTCTAATTTATAACCGAGAAACACCACAGGCCGCAAGGGCTTTTCCCTAGTTACCAGGGTGGGGGACATAGAAAGGCTGCCGCCCTCTGGCAGTTACCTGCAAAAGCAGCTTTAAAGCCTGTGCTAATGGTCACTTCATAGGAACAAGTACTGCAGAACTGTAAATGAAACAGGCCCTCAAAATGTCTTGAGGGAGGTAAAGGCCAAAACATTTCAAAATGTGACACATACTTAAAGAGAACACTTTGAAGAACTAAGGGGTAATCACAGCTTGAAAAATAGCAAAGGACATGCCTTAAAGCTCAATTTCAACAGATTATGTGGCACATTCGAATTCAACCACAGAGAGGTATCAGCTCACACTTGTCAGAATAACCATCAGCAAGAAAACTACAAACAATAAATGCTGAAAGTGTTGTGGAGAAATGCATACCCTCAACTTCAAAGGGGACGTAACTTGGAAAGGGCCACGAATGAGAACAGAATGGAGGTGCCTTAAAAAGGTAAACATTGAGCTACTATATGATCCAGCAGGCCCACTCCTCGACGTAAAACCTAAGAAGAGAGAATTGGAAAGACACAGGCAGGCAAATCTGCACTGCACAGTATTACAATAGCCAAGATATGGAAGTAACCAAAAAGTCCACCAACAGATGGATGGACAAAGAAGAACTCCTCCATGTACAGATGGAATATTCGCTAGTGAAAAAAATGAAACAATGCCGTTTGCAGCACCATAGATGAGTCTAGACGTAATCACGCCACGTGTAGTAAGTGAGAAAGCAAAAGACACATATCCTATCATATCACTTTTAAGAGTTACTTAAAAATTGATACCAATGAAGATATTTCCACAGAGAAAGGCAATCACAGATTCATTAAAAAACTTATGGTTCACCAAATAGAAAGGGATGAGGATTGGATACATTGCCACATTGGGGTTAACAGAGATATACAAACCATGTGAAATATATAACCACCAAAGACGTACGGAAGACCAGGAGAAGACTACTCAACATTGTGTCATAACCTACATGGGAAAAGGATGCGAGGAACAATAGATACATGTATATGTGTGAAAGAACCACATCTTGCACACCTAGAACAAACAAACCATTGTAATCATATTTACTGGGATAAAAAATAAAAAGTAAACTACAAATATGAACAAGAAGTAATGAGACATAAACTTAAAGGGCTTTTCCCTGGCACATTCCATTCTAATTTACAACCTACAACACCACTTCCATTAAGGCTCTGTTTCCCTAGTAACCAAATATGGTAAAGGGGAAATGCTGCCACCTTGTGGCCGTTTCCTGCAAGAACAGCTTTAAACTCACAGCTAATGGTCACTTAACATTCCCAAGGACTCAGGGCTGTAAAGGACACCTGCCCTAAAAAATTGTGCTGAAGGAGGGAATGGACAAAACAATTCAAAACAGGCAAATGTTTCAAGAAGAGAGTATGAAGAGTTAAGTTTTACTCACGCTCTTTTAAAAAAAAAGGAAAATGGATAAAAGCTCAACCTCAGGGAGTGTTAGACCCATGCAATCTAATCTACAAAAAGTTTCAACTTACACCAGTCGCCTGAACATGAGCAAAAAGTCTACAAACAATAAATGCTGAAAGGGTTTTAGAGAACTGTGTACCCTCTACCTGCTGGTGAGACGTGAAGGGGTAACAGCCAATAATGAGAACAGAAAGGAGCTGTGTTTAAAAGTAAAACTGCAGGCACCATTCAATGCAGCAGGCGCACCACTGGACCTCTCACCTGAGAAGACAAGAATCGAGAAGACACAGGCCGCAAAAGCTGCAGTGCAGCCTTATTCACAATAGCCAAGACAGTGGAGCAATCAAAATGTCCAACAACAGGTGAATGGATAAAGAAGAAGTGGTCCATGTACACAATGGAATAATAGCCATGGAAAACAATGAACCACTGCTCTCTGAGGCACCACAAATGAGTCTGGAGATAATCACGAAACATGAGGTAAGTCGGAAAGCAAAAGACCTATATTCTATGATATCACTTATAGGCGTTATCTAATAACTGACACAAAGGAACATATTTCCACAGAGAAAGACACTCACAGACTTAGAAAACAAACTATGCTCATCTAAAAGGAAAGGTGGGGGGAGTGGATAAATTAAGATTAGTGTTACTATATGTATACAAACACATATTATATCCATATCTCAAAAAGACCAACCATATAGCAAGGGAGGTCTGCGGAACCGTCAGTAACATTTTACATGGGAAGAGGATCTGTACTTGAATAGACATCTATAATGTACAAACGAACCAGATGGTGTACACCTAGGACAAACAATATTCTAAGCTTTACCCCAATTAAAAAAAAATTTTAAAACCAAGAAGAAATAATGAGACATATACTTATGGGGCTTTCTCCATGCACATTCCAATGTAATTTACAAACTAGGAACACGACTTCCAGAAAGGCTCTGCTGCCCTAGTACCCAGATATGGGAATGGAGATATGCTGCCTGCTTGAGGCCACTTCCCACAACAGCAGATTTAAACCCATTGCTAAAGGTCACTAAATATTCACCAAACTTGCAGTTCGGTAAAAGACACCTGCTTTCTAAAAAAATTCTGGAGTGGAAAATCGACCAAAAATTTCAAAAGAGGGCAACCTTCCAAGAACACAATTTCAAGAGTTCTATTGTACTCCCAATTGTTTCCTTTTTTTTTTAACAGAAAAGAAAACGGTGGAGAAAAATGATGAGTTTTACGAATTTTCAAAGACATGCAAACCCAAATTACAAAAACCTATCAGCTCACAGCAGCCAGAAGGGCCATTAGCATAAATGCTGCAAACAATATATGCTGAAGCGATTGTGGAGAAATGCGTACCCTCGATTCTAAGGGGGACGTGGTAAGAGCCACTAATGAAAACACAAAGAAGGTGCTTTGAAAAGGGAAACACGGTGCTACCAGTCAATCAATCACACCCACTGCTGGGCCTATCACCTGAGAAAAAATGAGAATCGAAAAGTCACAGCCTGGCAATCCTGCACTCCAACAATATTTACCATAGCCAACACTTGGAAGCAATGAAAATGTCCATCAACCGAGGAATGCACAAAGTAGAAGTGGTCCACGTACACAGTGGAAAATTACTCCAATAAAAAATAAAAATTAAATGTAAAAATCCAACAAAAGTAAGGAGACATCAGCTTGTGTGGGTTTGTCCGGGCACACTCCACTCTAATTTATAACCGAGAAACACCACAGGCCGCAAGGGCTTTTCCCTAGTTACCAGGGTGGGGGACATAGAAAGGCTGCCGCCCTCTGGCAGTTACCTGCAAAAGCAGCTTTAAAGCCTGTGCTAATGGTCACTTCATAGGAACAAGTACTGCAGAACTGTAAATGAAACAGGCCCTCAAAATGTCTTGAGGGAGGTAAAGGCCAAAACATTTCAAAATGTGACACATACTTAAAGAGAACACTTTGAAGAACTAAGGGGTAATCACAGCTTGAAAAATAGCAAAGGACATGCCTTAAAGCTCAATTTCAACAGATTATGTGGCACATTCGAATTCAACCACAGAGAGGTATCAGCTCACACTTGTCAGAATAACCATCAGCAAGAAAACTACAAACAATAAATGCTGAAAGTGTTGTGGAGAAATGCATACCCTCAACTTCAAAGGGGACGTAACTTGGAAAGGGCCACGAATGAGAACAGAATGGAGGTGCCTTAAAAAGGTAAACATTGAGCTACTATATGATCCAGCAGGCCCACTCCTCGACGTAAAACCTAAGAAGAGAGAATTGGAAAGACACAGGCAGGCAAATCTGCACTGCACAGTATTACAATAGCCAAGATATGGAAGTAACCAAAAAGTCCACCAACAGATGGATGGACAAAGAAGAACTCCTCCATGTACAGATGGAATATTCGCTAGTGAAAAAAATGAAACAATGCCGTTTGCAGCACCATAGATGAGTCTAGACGTAATCACGCCACGTGTAGTAAGTGAGAAAGCAAAAGACACATATCCTATCATATCACTTTTAAGAGTTACTTAAAAATTGATACCAATGAAGATATTTCCACAGAGAAAGGCAATCACAGATTCATTAAAAAACTTATGGTTCACCAAATAGAAAGGGATGAGGATTGGATACATTGCCACATTGGGGTTAACAGAGATATACAAACCATGTGAAATATATAACCACCAAAGACGTACGGAAGACCAGGAGAAGACTACTCAACATTGTGTCATAACCTACATGGGAAAAGGATGCGAGGAACAATAGATACATGTATATGTGTGAAAGAACCACATCTTGCACACCTAGAACAAACAAACCATTGTAATCATATTTACTGGGATAAAAAATAAAAAGTAAACTACAAATATGAACAAGAAGTAATGAGACATAAACTTAAAGGGCTTTTCCCTGGCACATTCCATTCTAATTTACAACCTACAACACCACTTCCATTAAGGCTCTGTTTCCCTAGTAACCAAATATGGTAAAGGGGAAATGCTGCCACCTTGTGGCCGTTTCCTGCAAGAACAGCTTTAAACTCACAGCTAATGGTCACTTAACATTCCCAAGGACTCAGGGCTGTAAAGGACACCTGCCCTAAAAAATTGTGCTGAAGGAGGGAATGGACAAAACAATTCAAAACAGGCAAATGTTTCAAGAAGAGAGTATGAAGAGTTAAGTTTTACTCACGCTCTTTTAAAAAAAAAGGAAAATGGATAAAAGCTCAACCTCAGGGAGTGTTAGACCCATGCAATCTAATCTACAAAAAGTTTCAACTTACACCAGTCGCCTGAACATGAGCAAAAAGTCTACAAACAATAAATGCTGAAAGGGTTTTAGAGAACTGTGTACCCTCTACCTGCTGGTGAGACGTGAAGGGGTAACAGCCAATAATGAGAACAGAAAGGAGCTGTGTTTAAAAGTAAAACTGCAGGCACCATTCAATGCAGCAGGCGCACCATTGGACCTCTCACCTGAGAAGACAAGAATCGAGAAGACACAGGCCGCAAAAGCTGCAGTGCAGCCTTATTCACAATAGCCAAGACAGTGGAGCAATCAAAATGTCCAACAACAGGTGAATGGATAAAGAAGAAGTGGTCCATGTACACAATGGAATAATAGCCATGGAAAACAATGAACCACTGCTCTCTGAGGCACCACAAATGAGTCTGGAGATAATCACGAAACATGAGGTAAGTCGGAAAGCAAAAGACCTATATTCTATGATATCACTTATAGGCGTTATCTAATAACTGACACAAAGGAACATATTTCCACAGAGAAAGACACTCACAGACTTAGAAAACAAACTATGCTCATCTAAAAGGAAAGGTGGGGGGAGTGGATAAATTAAGATTAGTGTTACTATATGTATACAAACACATATTATATCCATATCTCAAAAAGACCAACCATATAGCAAGGGAGGTCTGCGGAACCGTCAGTAACATTTTACATGGGAAGAGGATCTGTACTTGAATAGACATCTATAATGTACAAACGAACCAGATGGTGTACACCTAGGACAAACAATATTCTAAGCTTTACCCCAATTAAAAAAAAATTTTAAAACCAAGAAGAAATAATGAGACATATACTTATGGGGCTTTCTCCATGCACATTCCAATGTAATTTACAAACTAGGAACACGACTTCCAGAAAGGCTCTGCTGCCCTAGTACCCAGATATGGGAATGGAGATATGCTGCCTGCTTGAGGCCACTTCCCACAACAGCAGATTTAAACCCATTGCTAAAGGTCACTAAATATTCACCAAACTTGCAGTTCGGTAAAAGACACCTGCTTTCTAAAAAAATTCTGGAGTGGAAAATCGACCAAAAATTTCAAAAGAGGGCAACCTTCCAAGAACACAATTTCAAGAGTTCTATTGTACTCCCAATTGTTTCCTTTTTTTTTTAACAGAAAAGAAAACGGTGGAGAAAAATGATGAGTTTTACGAATTTTCAAAGACATGCAAACCCAAATTACAAAAACCTATCAGCTCACAGCAGCCAGAAGGGCCATTAGCATAAATGCTGCAAACAATATATGCTGAAGCGATTGTGGAGAAATGCGTACCCTCGATTCTAAGGGGGACGTGGTAAGAGCCACTAATGAAAACACAAAGAAGGTGCTTTGAAAAGGGAAACACGGTGCTACCAGTCAATCAATCACACCCACTGCTGGGCCTATCACCTGAGAAAAAATGAGAATCGAAAAGTCACAGCCTGGCAATCCTGCACTCCAACAATATTTACCATAGCCAACACTTGGAAGCAATGAAAATGTCCATCAACCGAGGAATGCACAAAGTAGAAGTGGTCCACGTACACAGTGGAAAATTACTCCAATAAAAAATAAAAATTAAATGTAAAAATCCAACAAAAGTAAGGAGACATCAGCTTGTGTGGGTTTGTCCGGGCACACTCCACTCTAATTTATAACCGAGAAACACCACAGGCCGCAAGGGCTTTTCCCTAGTTACCAGGGTGGGGGACATAGAAAGGCTGCCGCCCTCTGGCAGTTACCTGCAAAAGCAGCTTTAAAGCCTGTGCTAATGGTCACTTCATAGGAACAAGTACTGCAGAACTGTAAATGAAACAGGCCCTCAAAATGTCTTGAGGGAGGTAAAGGCCAAAACATTTCAAAATGTGACACATACTTAAAGAGAACACTTTGAAGAACTAAGGGGTAATCACAGCTTGAAAAATAGCAAAGGACATGCCTTAAAGCTCAATTTCAACAGATTATGTGGCACATTCGAATTCAACCACAGAGAGGTATCAGCTCACACTTGTCAGAATAACCATCAGCAAGAAAACTACAAACAATAAATGCTGAAAGTGTTGTGGAGAAATGCATACCCTCAACTTCAAAGGGGACGTAACTTGGAAAGGGCCACGAATGAGAACAGAATGGAGGTGCCTTAAAAAGGTAAACATTGAGCTACTATATGATCCAGCAGGCCCACTCCTCGACGTAAAACCTAAGAAGAGAGAATTGGAAAGACACAGGCAGGCAAATCTGCACTGCACAGTATTACAATAGCCAAGATATGGAAGTAACCAAAAAGTCCACCAACAGATGGATGGACAAAGAAGAACTCCTCCATGTACAGATGGAATATTCGCTAGTGAAAAAAATGAAACAATGCCGTTTGCAGCACCATAGATGAGTCTAGACGTAATCACGCCACGTGTAGTAAGTGAGAAAGCAAAAGACACATATCCTATCATATCACTTTTAAGAGTTACTTAAAAATTGATACCAATGAAGATATTTCCACAGAGAAAGGCAATCACAGATTCATTAAAAAACTTATGGTTCACCAAATAGAAAGGGATGAGGATTGGATACATTGCCACATTGGGGTTAACAGAGATATACAAACCATGTGAAATATATAACCACCAAAGACGTACGGAAGACCAGGAGAAGACTACTCAACATTGTGTCATAACCTACATGGGAAAAGGATGCGAGGAACAATAGATACATGTATATGTGTGAAAGAACCACATCTTGCACACCTAGAACAAACAAACCATTGTAATCATATTTACTGGGATAAAAAATAAAAAGTAAACTACAAATATGAACAAGAAGTAATGAGACATAAACTTAAAGGGCTTTTCCCTGGCACATTCCATTCTAATTTACAACCTACAACACCACTTCCATTAAGGCTCTGTTTCCCTAGTAACCAAATATGGTAAAGGGGAAATGCTGCCACCTTGTGGCCGTTTCCTGCAAGAACAGCTTTAAACTCACAGCTAATGGTCACGTAACATTCCCAAGGACTCAGGGCTGTAAAGGACACCTGCCCTAAAAACTTGTGCTGAAGGAGGGAATGGACAAAACAATTCAAAACAGGCAAATGTTTCAAGAAGAGAGTATGAAGAGTTAAGTTTTACTCACGCTCTTTTAAAAAAAAAGGAAAATGGATAAAAGCTCAACCTCAGGGAGTGTTAGACCCATGCAATCTAATCTACAAAAAGTTTCAACTTACACCAGTCGACTGAACATGAGCAAAAAGTCTACAAACAATAAATGCTGAAGGGGTTTTAGGGAACTGTGTACCCTCTACCTGCTGGTGAGACGTAAAGGGGTAACAGCCAATAATGAGAACAGAAAGGAGCTGTGTTTAAAAGTAAAACTGCAGGCACCATTCAATGCAGCAGGCGCACCATTGGACCTCTCACCTGAGAAGACAAGAATCGAGAAGACACAGGCCGCAAAAGCTGCAGTGCAGCCTTATTCACAATAGCCAAGACAGTGGAGCAATCAAAATGTCCAACAACAGGTGAATGGATAAAGAAGAAGTGGTCCATGTACACAATGGAATAATAGCCATGGAAAACAATGAACCACTGCTCTCTGAGGCACCACAAATGAGTCTGGAGATAATCACGAAACATGAGGTAAGTCGGAAAGCAAAAGACCTATATTCTATGATATCACTTATAGGCGTTATCTAATAACTGACACAAAGGAACATATTTCCACAGAGAAAGACACTCACAGACTTAGAAAACAAACTATGCTCATCTAAAAGGAAAGGTGGGGGGAGTGGATAAATTAAGATTAGTGTTACTATATGTATACAAACACATATTATATCCATATCTCAAAAAGACCAACCATATAGCAAGGGAGGTCTGCGGAACCGTCAGTAACATTTTACATGGGAAGAGGATCTGTACTTGAATAGACATCTATAATGTACAAACGAACCAGATGGTGTACACCTAGGACAAACAATATTCTAAGCTTTACCCCAATTAAAAAAAAATTTTAAAACCAAGAAGAAATAATGAGACATATACTTATGGGGCTTTCTCCATGCACATTCCAATGTAATTTACAAACTAGGAACACGACTTCCAGAAAGGCTCTGCTGCCCTAGTACCCAGATATGGGAATGGAGATATGCTGCCTGCTTGAGGCCACTTCCCACAACAGCAGCTTTAAACCCATTGCTAAAGGTCACTAAATATTCACCAAACTTGCAGTTCGGTAAAAGACACCTGCTTTCTAAAAAAATTCTGGAGTGGAAAATCGACCAAAAATTTCAAAAGAGGGCAACCTTCCAAGAACACAATTTCAAGAGTTCTATTGTACTCCCAATTGTTTCCTTTTTTTTTAACAGAAAAGAAAACGGTGGAGAAAAATGATGAGTTTTACGAATTTTCAAAGACATGCAAACCCAAATTACAAAAACCTATCAGCTCACAGCAGCCAGAAGGGCCATTAGCATAAATGCTGCAAACAATATATGCTGAAGCGATTGTGGAGAAATGCGTACCCTCGATTCTAAGGGGGACGTGGTAAGAGCCACTAATGAAAACACAAAGAAGGTGCTTTGAAAAGGGAAACACGGTGCTACCAGTCAATCAATCACACCCACTGCTGGGCCTATCACCTGAGAAAAAATGAGAATCGAAAAGTCACAGCCTGGCAATCCTGCACTCCAACAATATTTACCATAGCCAACACTTGGAAGCAATGAAAATGTCCATCAACCGAGGAATGCACAAAGTAGAAGTGGTCCACGTACACAGTGGAAAATTACTCCAATAAAAAATAAAAATTAAATGTAAAAATCCAACAAAAGTAAGGAGACATCAGCTTGTGTGGGTTTGTCCGGGCACACTCCACTCTAATTTATAACCGAGAAACACCACAGGCCGCAAGGGCTTTTCCCTAGTTACCAGGGTGGGGGACATAGAAAGGCTGCCGCCCTCTGGCAGTTACCTGCAAAAGCAGCTTTAAAGCCTGTGCTAATGGTCACTTCATAGGAACAAGTACTGCAGAACTGTAAATGAAACAGGCCCTCAAAATGTCTTGAGGGAGGTAAAGGCCAAAACATTTCAAAATGTGACACATACTTAAAGAGAACACTTTGAAGAACTAAGGGGTAATCACAGCTTGAAAAATAGCAAAGGACATGCCTTAAAGCTCAATTTCAACAGATTATGTGGCACATTCGAATTCAACCACAGAGAGGTATCAGCTCACACTTGTCAGAATAACCATCAGCAAGAAAACTACAAACAATAAATGCTGAAAGTGTTGTGGAGAAATGCATACCCTCAACTTCAAAGGGGACGTAACTTGGAAAGGGCCACGAATGAGAACAGAATGGAGGTGCCTTAAAAAGGTAAACATTGAGCTACTATATGATCCAGCAGGCCCACTCCTCGACGTAAAACCTAAGAAGAGAGAATTGGAAAGACACAGGCAGGCAAATCTGCACTGCACAGTATTACAATAGCCAAGATATGGAAGTAACCAAAAAGTCCACCAACAGATGGATGGACAAAGAAGAACTCCTCCATGTACAGATGGAATATTCGCTAGTGAAAAAAATGAAACAATGCCGTTTGCAGCACCATAGATGAGTCTAGACGTAATCACGCCACGTGTAGTAAGTGAGAAAGCAAAAGACACATATCCTATCATATCACTTTTAAGAGTTACTTAAAAATTGATACCAATGAAGATATTTCCACAGAGAAAGGCAATCACAGATTCATTAAAAAACTTATGGTTCACCAAATAGAAAGGGATGAGGATTGGATACATTGCCACATTGGGGTTAACAGAGATATACAAACCATGTGAAATATATAACCACCAAAGACGTACGGAAGACCAGGAGAAGACTACTCAACATTGTGTCATAACCTACATGGGAAAAGGATGCGAGGAACAATAGATACATGTATATGTGTGAAAGAACCACATCTTGCACACCTAGAACAAACAAACCATTGTAATCATATTTACTGGGATAAAAAATAAAAAGTAAACTACAAATATGAACAAGAAGTAATGAGACATAAACTTAAAGGGCTTTTCCCTGGCACATTCCATTCTAATTTACAACCTACAACACCACTTCCATTAAGGCTCTGTTTCCCTAGTAACCAAATATGGTAAAGGGGAAATGCTGCCACCTTGTGGCCGTTTCCTGCAAGAACAGCTTTAAACTCACAGCTAATGGTCACGTAACATTCCCAAGGACTCAGGGCTGTAAAGGACACCTGCCCTAAAAACTTGTGCTGAAGGAGGGAATGGACAAAACAATTCAAAACAGGCAAATGTTTCAAGAAGAGAGTATGAAGAGTTAAGTTTTACTCACGCTCTTTTAAAAAAAAAGGAAAATGGATAAAAGCTCAACCTCAGGGAGTGTTAGACCCATGCAATCTAATCTACAAAAAGTTTCAACTTACACCAGTCGCCTGAACATGAGCAAAAAGTCTACAAACAATAAATGCTGAAAGGGTTTTAGAGAACTGTGTACCCTCTACCTGCTGGTGAGACGTGAAGGGGTAACAGCCAATAATGAGAACAGAAAGGAGCTGTGTTTAAAAGTAAAACTGCAGGCACCATTCAATGCAGCAGGCGCACCATTGGACCTCTCACCTGAGAAGACAAGAATCGAGAAGACACAGGCCGCAAAAGCTGCAGTGCAGCCTTATTCACAATAGCCAAGACAGTGGAGCAATCAAAATGTCCAACAACAGGTGAATGGATAAAGAAGAAGTGGTCCATGTACACAATGGAATAATAGCCATGGAAAACAATGAACCACTGCTCTCTGAGGCACCACAAATGAGTCTGGAGATAATCACGAAACATGAGGTAAGTCGGAAAGCAAAAGACCTATATTCTATGATATCACTTATAGGCGTTATCTAATAACTGACACAAAGGAACATATTTCCACAGAGAAAGACACTCACAGACTTAGAAAACAAACTATGCTCATCTAAAAGGAAAGGTGGGGGGAGTGGATAAATTAAGATTAGTGTTACTATATGTATACAAACACATATTATATCCATATCTCAAAAAGACCAACCATATAGCAAGGGAGGTCTGCGGAACCGTCAGTAACATTTTACATGGGAAGAGGATCTGTACTTGAATAGACATCTATAATGTACAAACGAACCAGATGGTGTACACCTAGGACAAACAATATTCTAAGCTTTACCCCAATTAAAAAAAAATTTTAAAACCAAGAAGAAATAATGAGACATATACTTATGGGGCTTTCTCCATGCACATTCCAATGTAATTTACAAACTAGGAACACGACTTCCAGAAAGGCTCTGCTGCCCTAGTACCCAGATATGGGAATGGAGATATGCTGCCTGCTTGAGGCCACTTCCCACAACAGCAGCTTTAAACCCATTGCTAAAGGTCACTAAATATTCACCAAACTTGCAGTTCGGTAAAAGACACCTGCTTTCTAAAAAAATTCTGGAGTGGAAAATCGACCAAAAATTTCAAAAGAGGGCAACCTTCCAAGAACACAATTTCAAGAGTTCTATTGTACTCCCAATTGTTTCCTTTTTTTTTAACAGAAAAGAAAACGGTGGAGAAAAATGATGAGTTTTACGAATTTTCAAAGACATGCAAACCCAAATTACAAAAACCTATCAGCTCACAGCAGCCAGAAGGGCCATTAGCATAAATGCTGCAAACAATATATGCTGAAGCGATTGTGGAGAAATGCGTACCCTCGATTCTAAGGGGGACGTGGTAAGAGCCACTAATGAAAACACAAAGAAGGTGCTTTGAAAAGGGAAACACGGTGCTACCAGTCAATCAATCACACCCACTGCTGGGCCTATCACCTGAGAAAAAATGAGAATCGAAAAGTCACAGCCTGGCAATCCTGCACTCCAACAATATTTACCATAGCCAACACTTGGAAGCAATGAAAATGTCCATCAACCGAGGAATGCACAAAGTAGAAGTGGTCCACGTACACAGTGGAAAATTACTCCAATAAAAAATAAAAATTAAATGTAAAAATCCAACAAAAGTAAGGAGACATCAGCTTGTGTGGGTTTGTCCGGGCACACTCCACTCTAATTTATAACCGAGAAACACCACAGGCCGCAAGGGCTTTTCCCTAGTTACCAGGGTGGGGGACATAGAAAGGCTGCCGCCCTCTGGCAGTTACCTGCAAAAGCAGCTTTAAAGCCTGTGCTAATGGTCACTTCATAGGAACAAGTACTGCAGAACTGTAAATGAAACAGGCCCTCAAAATGTCTTGAGGGAGGTAAAGGCCAAAACATTTCAAAATGTGACACATACTTAAAGAGAACACTTTGAAGAACTAAGGGGTAATCACAGCTTGAAAAATAGCAAAGGACATGCCTTAAAGCTCAATTTCAACAGATTATGTGGCACATTCGAATTCAACCACAGAGAGGTATCAGCTCACACTTGTCAGAATAACCATCAGCAAGAAAACTACAAACAATAAATGCTGAAAGTGTTGTGGAGAAATGCATACCCTCAACTTCAAAGGGGACGTAACTTGGAAAGGGCCACGAATGAGAACAGAATGGAGGTGCCTTAAAAAGGTAAACATTGAGCTACTATATGATCCAGCAGGCCCACTCCTCGACGTAAAACCTAAGAAGAGAGAATTGGAAAGACACAGGCAGGCAAATCTGCACTGCACAGTATTACAATAGCCAAGATATGGAAGTAACCAAAAAGTCCACCAACAGATGGATGGACAAAGAAGAACTCCTCCATGTACAGATGGAATATTCGCTAGTGAAAAAAATGAAACAATGCCGTTTGCAGCACCATAGATGAGTCTAGACGTAATCACGCCACGTGTAGTAAGTGAGAAAGCAAAAGACACATATCCTATCATATCACTTTTAAGAGTTACTTAAAAATTGATACCAATGAAGATATTTCCACAGAGAAAGGCAATCACAGATTCATTAAAAAACTTATGGTTCACCAAATAGAAAGGGATGAGGATTGGATACATTGCCACATTGGGGTTAACAGAGATATACAAACCATGTGAAATATATAACCACCAAAGACGTACGGAAGACCAGGAGAAGACTACTCAACATTGTGTCATAACCTACATGGGAAAAGGATGCGAGGAACAATAGATACATGTATATGTGTGAAAGAACCACATCTTGCACACCTAGAACAAACAAACCATTGTAATCATATTTACTGGGATAAAAAATAAAAAGTAAACTACAAATATGAACAAGAAGTAATGAGACATAAACTTAAAGGGCTTTTCCCTGGCACATTCCATTCTAATTTACAACCTACAACACCACTTCCATTAAGGCTCTGTTTCCCTAGTAACCAAATATGGTAAAGGGGAAATGCTGCCACCTTGTGGCCGTTTCCTGCAAGAACAGCTTTAAACTCACAGCTAATGGTCACGTAACATTCCCAAGGACTCAGGGCTGTAAAGGACACCTGCCCTAAAAAATTGTGCTGAAGGAGGGAATGGACAAAACAATTCAAAACAGGCAAATGTTTCAAGAAGAGAGTATGAAGAGTTAAGTTTTACTCACGCTCTTTTAAAAAAAAAAGGAAAATGGATAAAAGCTCAACCTCAGGGAGTGTTAGACCCATGCAATCTAATCTACAAAAAGTTTCAACTTACACCAGTCGACTGAACATGAGCAAAAAGTCTACAAACAATAAATGCTGAAGGGGTTTTAGGGAACTGTGTACCCTCTACCTGCTGGTGAGACGTGAAGGGGTAACAGCCAATAATGAGAACAGAAAGGAGCTGTGTTTAAAAGTAAAACTGCAGGCACCATTCAATGCAGCAGGCGCACCATTGGACCTCTCACCTGAGAAGACAAGAATCGAGAAGACACAGGCCGCAAAAGCTGCAGTGCAGCCTTATTCACAATAGCCAAGACAGTGGAGCAATCAAAATGTCCAACAACAGGTGAATGGATAAAGAAGAAGTGGTCCATGTACACAATGGAATAATAGCCATGGAAAACAATGAACCACTGCTCTCTGAGGCACCACAAATGAGTCTGGAGATAATCACGAAACATGAGGTAAGTCGGAAAGCAAAAGACCTATATTCTATGATATCACTTATAGGCGTTATCTAATAACTGACACAAAGGAACATATTTCCACAGAGAAAGACACTCACAGACTTAGAAAACAAACTATGCTCATCTAAAAGGAAAGGTGGGGGGAATGGATAAATTAAGATTAGTGTTACTATATGTATACAAACACATATTATATCCATATCTCAAAAAGACCAACCATATAGCAAGGGAGGTCTGCGGAACCGTCAGTAACATTTTACATGGGAAGAGGATCTGTACTTGAATAGACATCTATAATGTACAAACGAACCAGATGGTGTACACCTAGGACAAACAATATTCTAAGCTTTACCCCAATTAAAAAAAAATTTTAAAACCAAGAAGAAATAATGAGACATATACTTATGGGGCTTTCTCCATGCACATTCCAATGTAATTTACAAACTAGGAACACGACTTCCAGAAAGGCTCTGCTGCCCTAGTACCCAGATATGGGAATGGAGATATGCTGCCTGCTTGAGGCCACTTCCCACAACAGCAGCTTTAAACCCATTGCTAAAGGTCACTAAATATTCACCAAACTTGCAGTTCGGTAAAAGACACCTGCTTTCTAAAAAAATTCTGGAGTGGAAAATCGACCAAAAATTTCAAAAGAGGGCAACCTTCCAAGAACACAATTTCAAGAGTTCTATTGTACTCCCAATTGTTTCCTTTTTTTTTAACAGAAAAGAAAACGGTGGAGAAAAATGATGAGTTTTACGAATTTTCAAAGACATGCAAACCCAAATTACAAAAACCTATCAGCTCACAGCAGCCAGAAGGGCCATTAGCATAAATGCTGCAAACAATATATGCTGAAGCGATTGTGGAGAAATGCGTACCCTCGATTCTAAGGGGGACGTGGTAAGAGCCACTAATGAAAACACAAAGAAGGTGCTTTGAAAAGGGAAACACGGTGCTACCAGTCAATCAATCACACCCACTGCTGGGCCTATCACCTGAGAAAAAATGAGAATCGAAAAGTCACAGCCTGGCAATCCTGCACTCCAACAATATTTACCATAGCCAACACTTGGAAGCAATGAAAATGTCCATCAACCGAGGAATGCACAAAGTAGAAGTGGTCCACGTACACAGTGGAAAATTACTCCAATAAAAAATAAAAATTAAATGTAAAAATCCAACAAAAGTAAGGAGACATCAGCTTGTGTGGGTTTGTCCGGGCACACTCCACTCTAATTTATAACCGAGAAACACCACAGGCCGCAAGGGCTTTTCCCTAGTTACCAGGGTGGGGGACATAGAAAGGCTGCCGCCCTCTGGCAGTTACCTGCAAAAGCAGCTTTAAAGCCTGTGCTAATGGTCACTTCATAGGAACAAGTACTGCAGAACTGTAAATGAAACAGGCCCTCAAAATGTCTTGAGGGAGGTAAAGGCCAAAACATTTCAAAATGTGACACATACTTAAAGAGAACACTTTGAAGAACTAAGGGGTAATCACAGCTTGAAAAATAGCAAAGGACATGCCTTAAAGCTCAATTTCAACAGATTATGTGGCACATTCGAATTCAACCACAGAGAGGTATCAGCTCACACTTGTCAGAATAACCATCAGCAAGAAAACTACAAACAATAAATGCTGAAAGTGTTGTGGAGAAATGCATACCCTCAACTTCAAAGGGGACGTAACTTGGAAAGGGCCACGAATGAGAACAGAATGGAGGTGCCTTAAAAAGGTAAACATTGAGCTACTATATGATCCAGCAGGCCCACTCCTCGACGTAAAACCTAAGAAGAGAGAATTGGAAAGACACAGGCAGGCAAATCTGCACTGCACAGTATTACAATAGCCAAGATATGGAAGTAACCAAAAAGTCCACCAACAGATGGATGGACAAAGAAGAACTCCTCCATGTACAGATGGAATATTCGCTAGTGAAAAAAATGAAACAATGCCGTTTGCAGCACCATAGATGAGTCTAGACGTAATCACGCCACGTGTAGTAAGTGAGAAAGCAAAAGACACATATCCTATCATATCACTTTTAAGAGTTACTTAAAAATTGATACCAATGAAGATATTTCCACAGAGAAAGGCAATCACAGATTCATTAAAAAACTTATGGTTCACCAAATAGAAAGGGATGAGGATTGGATACATTGCCACATTGGGGTTAACAGAGATATACAAACCATGTGAAATATATAACCACCAAAGACGTACGGAAGACCAGGAGAAGACTACTCAACATTGTGTCATAACCTACATGGGAAAAGGATGCGAGGAACAATAGATACATGTATATGTGTGAAAGAACCACATCTTGCACACCTAGAACAAACAAACCATTGTAATCATATTTACTGGGATAAAAAATAAAAAGTAAACTACAAATATGAACAAGAAGTAATGAGACATAAACTTAAAGGGCTTTTCCCTGGCACATTCCATTCTAATTTACAACCTACAACACCACTTCCATTAAGGCTCTGTTTCCCTAGTAACCAAATATGGTAAAGGGGAAATGCTGCCACCTTGTGGCCGTTTCCTGCAAGAACAGCTTTAAACTCACAGCTAATGGTCACGTAACATTCCCAAGGACTCAGGGCTGTAAAGGACACCTGCCCTAAAAACTTGTGCTGAAGGAGGGAATGGACAAAACAATTCAAAACAGGCAAATGTTTCAAGAAGAGAGTATGAAGAGTTAAGTTTTACTCACGCTCTTTTAAAAAAAAAGGAAAATGGATAAAAGCTCAACCTCAGGGAGTGTTAGACCCATGCAATCTAATCTACAAAAAGTTTCAACTTACACCAGTCGACTGAACATGAGCAAAAAGTCTACAAACAATAAATGCTGAAGGGGTTTTAGGGAACTGTGTACCCTCTACCTGCTGGTGAGACGTGAAGGGGTAACAGCCAATAATGAGAACAGAAAGGAGCTGTGTTTAAAAGTAAAACTGCAGGCACCATTCAATGCAGCAGGCGCACCATTGGACCTCTCACCTGAGAAGACAAGAATCGAGAAGACACAGGCCGCAAAAGCTGCAGTGCAGCCTTATTCACAATAGCCAAGACAGTGGAGCAATCAAAATGTCCAACAACAGGTGAATGGATAAAGAAGAAGTGGTCCATGTACACAATGGAATAATAGCCATGGAAAACAATGAACCACTGCTCTCTGAGGCACCACAAATGAGTCTGGAGATAATCACGAAACATGAGGTAAGTCGGAAAGCAAAAGACCTATATTCTATGATATCACTTATAGGCGTTATCTAATAACTGACACAAAGGAACATATTTCCACAGAGAAAGACACTCACAGACTTAGAAAACAAACTATGCTCATCTAAAAGGAAAGGTGGGGGGAATGGATAAATTAAGATTAGTGTTACTATATGTATACAAACACATATTATATCCATATCTCAAAAAGACCAACCATATAGCAAGGGAGGTCTGCGGAACCGTCAGTAACATTTTACATGGGAAGAGGATCTGTACTTGAATAGACATCTATAATGTACAAACGAACCAGATGGTGTACACCTAGGACAAACAATATTCTAAGCTTTACCCCAATTAAAAAAAAATTTTAAAACCAAGAAGAAATAATGAGACATATACTTATGGGGCTTTCTCCATGCACATTCCAATGTAATTTACAAACTAGGAACACGACTTCCAGAAAGGCTCTGCTGCCCTAGTACCCAGATATGGGAATGGAGATATGCTGCCTGCTTGAGGCCACTTCCCACAACAGCAGATTTAAACCCATTGCTAAAGGTCACTAAATATTCACCAAACTTGCAGTTCGGTAAAAGACACCTGCTTTCTAAAAAAATTCTGGAGTGGAAAATCGACCAAAAATTTCAAAAGAGGGCAACCTTCCAAGAACACAATTTCAAGAGTTCTATTGTACTCCCAATTGTTTCCTTTTTTTTTAACAGAAAAGAAAACGGTGGAGAAAAATGATGAGTTTTACGAATTTTCAAAGACATGCAAACCCAAATTACAAAAACCTATCAGCTCACAGCAGCCAGAAGGGCCATTAGCATAAATGCTGCAAACAATATATGCTGAAGCGATTGTGGAGAAATGCGTACCCTCGATTCTAAGGGGGACGTGGTAAGAGCCACTAATGAAAACACAAAGAAGGTGCTTTGAAAAGGGAAACACGGTGCTACCAGTCAATCAATCACACCCACTGCTGGGCCTATCACCTGAGAAAAAATGAGAATCGAAAAGTCACAGCCTGGCAATCCTGCACTCCAACAATATTTACCATAGCCAACACTTGGAAGCAATGAAAATGTCCATCAACCGAGGAATGCACAAAGTAGAAGTGGTCCACGTACACAGTGGAAAATTACTCCAATAAAAAATAAAAATTAAATGTAAAAATCCAACAAAAGTAAGGAGACATCAGCTTGTGTGGGTTTGTCCGGGCACACTCCACTCTAATTTATAACCGAGAAACACCACAGGCCGCAAGGGCTTTTCCCTAGTTACCAGGGTGGGGGACATAGAAAGGCTGCCGCCCTCTGGCAGTTACCTGCAAAAGCAGCTTTAAAGCCTGTGCTAATGGTCACTTCATAGGAACAAGTACTGCAGAACTGTAAATGAAACAGGCCCTCAAAATGTCTTGAGGGAGGTAAAGGCCAAAACATTTCAAAATGTGACACATACTTAAAGAGAACACTTTGAAGAACTAAGGGGTAATCACAGCTTGAAAAATAGCAAAGGACATGCCTTAAAGCTCAATTTCAACAGATTATGTGGCACATTCGAATTCAACCACAGAGAGGTATCAGCTCACACTTGTCAGAATAACCATCAGCAAGAAAACTACAAACAATAAATGCTGAAAGTGTTGTGGAGAAATGCATACCCTCAACTTCAAAGGGGACGTAACTTGGAAAGGGCCACGAATGAGAACAGAATGGAGGTGCCTTAAAAAGGTAAACATTGAGCTACTATATGATCCAGCAGGCCCACTCCTCGACGTAAAACCTAAGAAGAGAGAATTGGAAAGACACAGGCAGGCAAATCTGCACTGCACAGTATTACAATAGCCAAGATATGGAAGTAACCAAAAAGTCCACCAACAGATGGATGGACAAAGAAGAACTCCTCCATGTACAGATGGAATATTCGCTAGTGAAAAAAATGAAACAATGCCGTTTGCAGCACCATAGATGAGTCTAGACGTAATCACGCCACGTGTAGTAAGTGAGAAAGCAAAAGACACATATCCTATCATATCACTTTTAAGAGTTACTTAAAAATTGATACCAATGAAGATATTTCCACAGAGAAAGGCAATCACAGATTCATTAAAAAACTTATGGTTCACCAAATAGAAAGGGATGAGGATTGGATACATTGCCACATTGGGGTTAACAGAGATATACAAACCATGTGAAATATATAACCACCAAAGACGTACGGAAGACCAGGAGAAGACTACTCAACATTGTGTCATAACCTACATGGGAAAAGGATGCGAGGAACAATAGATACATGTATATGTGTGAAAGAACCACATCTTGCACACCTAGAACAAACAAACCATTGTAATCATATTTACTGGGATAAAAAATAAAAAGTAAACTACAAATATGAACAAGAAGTAATGAGACATAAACTTAAAGGGCTTTTCCCTGGCACATTCCATTCTAATTTACAACCTACAACACCACTTCCATTAAGGCTCTGTTTCCCTAGTAACCAAATATGGTAAAGGGGAAATGCTGCCACCTTGTGGCCGTTTCCTGCAAGAACAGCTTTAAACTCACAGCTAATGGTCACGTAACATTCCCAAGGACTCAGGGCTGTAAAGGACACCTGCCCTAAAAACTTGTGCTGAAGGAGGGAATGGACAAAACAATTCAAAACAGGCAAATGTTTCAAGAAGAGAGTATGAAGAGTTAAGTTTTACTCACGCTCTTTTAAAAAAAAAGGAAAATGGATAAAAGCTCAACCTCAGGGAGTGTTAGACCCATGCAATCTAATCTACAAAAAGTTTCAACTTACACCAGTCGCCTGAACATGAGCAAAAAGTCTACAAACAATAAATGCTGAAAGGGTTTTAGAGAACTGTGTACCCTCTACCTGCTGGTGAGACGTGAAGGGGTAACAGCCAATAATGAGAACAGAAAGGAGCTGTGTTTAAAAGTAAAACTGCAGGCACCATTCAATGCAGCAGGCGCACCATTGGACCTCTCACCTGAGAAGACAAGAATCGAGAAGACACAGGCCGCAAAAGCTGCAGTGCAGCCTTATTCACAATAGCCAAGACAGTGGAGCAATCAAAATGTCCAACAACAGGTGAATGGATAAAGAAGAAGTGGTCCATGTACACAATGGAATAATAGCCATGGAAAACAATGAACCACTGCTCTCTGAGGCACCACAAATGAGTCTGGAGATAATCACGAAACATGAGGTAAGTCGGAAAGCAAAAGACCTATATTCTATGATATCACTTATAGGCGTTATCTAATAACTGACACAAAGGAACATATTTCCACAGAGAAAGACACTCACAGACTTAGAAAACAAACTATGCTCATCTAAAAGGAAAGGTGGGGGGAGTGGATAAATTAAGATTAGTGTTACTATATGTATACAAACACATATTATATCCATATCTCAAAAAGACCAACCATATAGCAAGGGAGGTCTGCGGAACCGTCAGTAACATTTTACATGGGAAGAGGATCTGTACTTGAATAGACATCTATAATGTACAAACGAACCAGATGGTGTACACCTAGGACAAACAATATTCTAAGCTTTACCCCAATTAAAAAAAAATTTTAAAACCAAGAAGAAATAATGAGACATATACTTATGGGGCTTTCTCCATGCACATTCCAATGTAATTTACAAACTAGGAACACGACTTCCAGAAAGGCTCTGCTGCCCTAGTACCCAGATATGGGAATGGAGATATGCTGCCTGCTTGAGGCCACTTCCCACAACAGCAGCTTTAAACCCATTGCTAAAGGTCACTAAATATTCACCAAACTTGCAGTTCGGTAAAAGACACCTGCTTTCTAAAAAAATTCTGGAGTGGAAAATCGACCAAAAATTTCAAAAGAGGGCAACCTTCCAAGAACACAATTTCAAGAGTTCTATTGTACTCCCAATTGTTTCCTTTTTTTTTAACAGAAAAGAAAACGGTGGAGAAAAATGATGAGTTTTACGAATTTTCAAAGACATGCAAACCCAAATTACAAAAACCTATCAGCTCACAGCAGCCAGAAGGGCCATTAGCATAAATGCTGCAAACAATATATGCTGAAGCGATTGTGGAGAAATGCGTACCCTCGATTCTAAGGGGGACGTGGTAAGAGCCACTAATGAAAACACAAAGAAGGTGCTTTGAAAAGGGAAACACGGTGCTACCAGTCAATCAATCACACCCACTGCTGGGCCTATCACCTGAGAAAAAATGAGAATCGAAAAGTCACAGCCTGGCAATCCTGCACTCCAACAATATTTACCATAGCCAACACTTGGAAGCAATGAAAATGTCCATCAACCGAGGAATGCACAAAGTAGAAGTGGTCCACGTACACAGTGGAAAATTACTCCAATAAAAAATAAAAATTAAATGTAAAAATCCAACAAAAGTAAGGAGACATCAGCTTGTGTGGGTTTGTCCGGGCACACTCCACTCTAATTTATAACCGAGAAACACCACAGGCCGCAAGGGCTTTTCCCTAGTTACCAGGGTGGGGGACATAGAAAGGCTGCCGCCCTCTGGCAGTTACCTGCAAAAGCAGCTTTAAAGCCTGTGCTAATGGTCACTTCATAGGAACAAGTACTGCAGAACTGTAAATGAAACAGGCCCTCAAAATGTCTTGAGGGAGGTAAAGGCCAAAACATTTCAAAATGTGACACATACTTAAAGAGAACACTTTGAAGAACTAAGGGGTAATCACAGCTTGAAAAATAGCAAAGGACATGCCTTAAAGCTCAATTTCAACAGATTATGTGGCACATTCGAATTCAACCACAGAGAGGTATCAGCTCACACTTGTCAGAATAACCATCAGCAAGAAAACTACAAACAATAAATGCTGAAAGTGTTGTGGAGAAATGCATACCCTCAACTTCAAAGGGGACGTAACTTGGAAAGGGCCACGAATGAGAACAGAATGGAGGTGCCTTAAAAAGGTAAACATTGAGCTACTATATGATCCAGCAGGCCCACTCCTCGACGTAAAACCTAAGAAGAGAGAATTGGAAAGACACAGGCAGGCAAATCTGCACTGCACAGTATTACAATAGCCAAGATATGGAAGTAACCAAAAAGTCCACCAACAGATGGATGGACAAAGAAGAACTCCTCCATGTACAGATGGAATATTCGCTAGTGAAAAAAATGAAACAATGCCGTTTGCAGCACCATAGATGAGTCTAGACGTAATCACGCCACGTGTAGTAAGTGAGAAAGCAAAAGACACATATCCTATCATATCACTTTTAAGAGTTACTTAAAAATTGATACCAATGAAGATATTTCCACAGAGAAAGGCAATCACAGATTCATTAAAAAACTTATGGTTCACCAAATAGAAAGGGATGAGGATTGGATACATTGCCACATTGGGGTTAACAGAGATATACAAACCATGTGAAATATATAACCACCAAAGACGTACGGAAGACCAGGAGAAGACTACTCAACATTGTGTCATAACCTACATGGGAAAAGGATGCGAGGAACAATAGATACATGTATATGTGTGAAAGAACCACATCTTGCACACCTAGAACAAACAAACCATTGTAATCATATTTACTGGGATAAAAAATAAAAAGTAAACTACAAATATGAACAAGAAGTAATGAGACGTAAACTTAAAGGGCTTTTCCCTGGCACATTCCATTCTAATTTACAACCTACAACACCACTTCCATTAAGGCTCTGTTTCCCTAGTAACCAAATATGGTAAAGGGGAAATGCTGCCACCTTGTGGCCGTTTCCTGCAAGAACAGCTTTAAACTCACAGCTAATGGTCACGTAACATTCCCAAGGACTCAGGGCTGTAAAGGACACCTGCCCTAAAAAATTGTGCTGAAGGAGGGAATGGACAAAACAATTCAAAACAGGCAAATGTTTCAAGAAGAGAGTATGAAGAGTTAAGTTTTACTCACGCTCTTTTAAAAAAAAAAGGAAAATGGATAAAAGCTCAACCTCAGGGAGTGTTAGACCCATGCAATCTAATCTACAAAAAGTTTCAACTTACACCAGTCGACTGAACATGAGCAAAAAGTCTACAAACAATAAATGCTGAAGGGGTTTTAGGGAACTGTGTACCCTCTACCTGCTGGTGAGACGTGAAGGGGTAACAGCCAATAATGAGAACAGAAAGGAGCTGTGTTTAAAAGTAAAACTGCAGGCACCATTCAATGCAGCAGGCGCACCATTGGACCTCTCACCTGAGAAGACAAGAATCGAGAAGACACAGGCCGCAAAAGCTGCAGTGCAGCCTTATTCACAATAGCCAAGACAGTGGAGCAATCAAAATGTCCAACAACAGGTGAATGGATAAAGAAGAAGTGGTCCATGTACACAATGGAATAATAGCCATGGAAAACAATGAACCACTGCTCTCTGAGGCACCACAAATGAGTCTGGAGATAATCACGAAACATGAGGTAAGTCGGAAAGCAAAAGACCTATATTCTATGATATCACTTATAGGCGTTATCTAATAACTGACACAAAGGAACATATTTCCACAGAGAAAGACACTCACAGACTTAGAAAACAAACTATGCTCATCTAAAAGGAAAGGTGGGGGGAGTGGATAAATTAAGATTAGTGTTACTATATGTATACAAACACATATTATATCCATATCTCAAAAAGACCAACCATATAGCAAGGGAGGTCTGCGGAACCGTCAGTAACATTTTACATGGGAAGAGGATCTGTACTTGAATAGACATCTATAATGTACAAACGAACCAGATGGTGTACACCTAGGACAAACAATATTCTAAGCTTTACCCCAATTAAAAAAAAATTTTAAAACCAAGAAGAAATAATGAGACATATACTTATGGGGCTTTCTCCATGCACATTCCAATGTAATTTACAAACTAGGAACACGACTTCCAGAAAGGCTCTGCTGCCCTAGTACCCAGATATGGGAATGGAGATATGCTGCCTGCTTGAGGCCACTTCCCACAACAGCAGATTTAAACCCATTGCTAAAGGTCACTAAATATTCACCAAACTTGCAGTTCGGTAAAAGACACCTGCTTTCTAAAAAAATTCTGGAGTGGAAAATCGACCAAAAATTTCAAAAGAGGGCAACCTTCCAAGAACACAATTTCAAGAGTTCTATTGTACTCCCAATTGTTTCCTTTTTTTTTAACAGAAAAGAAAACGGTGGAGAAAAATGATGAGTTTTACGAATTTTCAAAGACATGCAAACCCAAATTACAAAAACCTATCAGCTCACAGCAGCCAGAAGGGCCATTAGCATAAATGCTGCAAACAATATATGCTGAAGCGATTGTGGAGAAATGCGTACCCTCGATTCTAAGGGGGACGTGGTAAGAGCCACTAATGAAAACACAAAGAAGGTGCTTTGAAAAGGGAAACACGGTGCTACCAGTCAATCAATCACACCCACTGCTGGGCCTATCACCTGAGAAAAAATGAGAATCGAAAAGTCACAGCCTGGCAATCCTGCACTCCAACAATATTTACCATAGCCAACACTTGGAAGCAATGAAAATGTCCATCAACCGAGGAATGCACAAAGTAGAAGTGGTCCACGTACACAGTGGAAAATTACTCCAATAAAAAATAAAAATTAAATGTAAAAATCCAACAAAAGTAAGGAGACATCAGCTTGTGTGGGTTTGTCCGGGCACACTCCACTCTAATTTATAACCGAGAAACACCACAGGCCGCAAGGGCTTTTCCCTAGTTACCAGGGTGGGGGACATAGAAAGGCTGCCGCCCTCTGGCAGTTACCTGCAAAAGCAGCTTTAAAGCCTGTGCTAATGGTCACTTCATAGGAACAAGTACTGCAGAACTGTAAATGAAACAGGCCCTCAAAATGTCTTGAGGGAGGTAAAGGCCAAAACATTTCAAAATGTGACACATACTTAAAGAGAACACTTTGAAGAACTAAGGGGTAATCACAGCTTGAAAAATAGCAAAGGACATGCCTTAAAGCTCAATTTCAACAGATTATGTGGCACATTCGAATTCAACCACAGAGAGGTATCAGCTCACACTTGTCAGAATAACCATCAGCAAGAAAACTACAAACAATAAATGCTGAAAGTGTTGTGGAGAAATGCATACCCTCAACTTCAAAGGGGACGTAACTTGGAAAGGGCCACGAATGAGAACAGAATGGAGGTGCCTTAAAAAGGTAAACATTGAGCTACTATATGATCCAGCAGGCCCACTCCTCGACGTAAAACCTAAGAAGAGAGAATTGGAAAGACACAGGCAGGCAAATCTGCACTGCACAGTATTACAATAGCCAAGATATGGAAGTAACCAAAAAGTCCACCAACAGATGGATGGACAAAGAAGAACTCCTCCATGTACAGATGGAATATTCGCTAGTGAAAAAAATGAAACAATGCCGTTTGCAGCACCATAGATGAGTCTAGACGTAATCACGCCACGTGTAGTAAGTGAGAAAGCAAAAGACACATATCCTATCATATCACTTTTAAGAGTTACTTAAAAATTGATACCAATGAAGATATTTCCACAGAGAAAGGCAATCACAGATTCATTAAAAAACTTATGGTTCACCAAATAGAAAGGGATGAGGATTGGATACATTGCCACATTGGGGTTAACAGAGATATACAAACCATGTGAAATATATAACCACCAAAGACGTACGGAAGACCAGGAGAAGACTACTCAACATTGTGTCATAACCTACATGGGAAAAGGATGCGAGGAACAATAGATACATGTATATGTGTGAAAGAACCACATCTTGCACACCTAGAACAAACAAACCATTGTAATCATATTTACTGGGATAAAAAATAAAAAGTAAACTACAAATATGAACAAGAAGTAATGAGACATAAACTTAAAGGGCTTTTCCCTGGCACATTCCATTCTAATTTACAACCTACAACACCACTTCCATTAAGGCTCTGTTTCCCTAGTAACCAAATATGGTAAAGGGGAAATGCTGCCACCTTGTGGCCGTTTCCTGCAAGAACAGCTTTAAACTCACAGCTAATGGTCACGTAACATTCCCAAGGACTCAGGGCTGTAAAGGACACCTGCCCTAAAAAATTGTGCTGAAGGAGGGAATGGACAAAACAATTCAAAACAGGCAAATGTTTCAAGAAGAGAGTATGAAGAGTTAAGTTTTACTCACGCTCTTTTAAAAAAAAAAGGAAAATGGATAAAAGCTCAACCTCAGGGAGTGTTAGACCCATGCAATCTAATCTACAAAAAGTTTCAACTTACACCAGTCGACTGAACATGAGCAAAAAGTCTACAAACAATAAATGCTGAAGGGGTTTTAGGGAACTGTGTACCCTCTACCTGCTGGTGAGACGTGAAGGGGTAACAGCCAATAATGAGAACAGAAAGGAGCTGTGTTTAAAAGTAAAACTGCAGGCACCATTCAATGCAGCAGGCGCACCATTGGACCTCTCACCTGAGAAGACAAGAATCGAGAAGACACAGGCCGCAAAAGCTGCAGTGCAGCCTTATTCACAATAGCCAAGACAGTGGAGCAATCAAAATGTCCAACAACAGGTGAATGGATAAAGAAGAAGTGGTCCATGTACACAATGGAATAATAGCCATGGAAAACAATGAACCACTGCTCTCTGAGGCACCACAAATGAGTCTGGAGATAATCACGAAACATGAGGTAAGTCGGAAAGCAAAAGACCTATATTCTATGATATCACTTATAGGCGTTATCTAATAACTGACACAAAGGAACATATTTCCACAGAGAAAGACACTCACAGACTTAGAAAACAAACTATGCTCATCTAAAAGGAAAGGTGGGGGGAATGGATAAATTAAGATTAGTGTTACTATATGTATACAAACACATATTATATCCATATCTCAAAAAGACCAACCATATAGCAAGGGAGGTCTGCGGAACCGTCAGTAACATTTTACATGGGAAGAGGATCTGTACTTGAATAGACATCTATAATGTACAAACGAACCAGATGGTGTACACCTAGGACAAACAATATTCTAAGCTTTACCCCAATTAAAAAAAAATTTTAAAACCAAGAAGAAATAATGAGACATATACTTATGGGGCTTTCTCCATGCACATTCCAATGTAATTTACAAACTAGGAACACGACTTCCAGAAAGGCTCTGCTGCCCTAGTACCCAGATATGGGAATGGAGATATGCTGCCTGCTTGAGGCCACTTCCCACAACAGCAGATTTAAACCCATTGCTAAAGGTCACTAAATATTCACCAAACTTGCAGTTCGGTAAAAGACACCTGCTTTCTAAAAAAATTCTGGAGTGGAAAATCGACCAAAAATTTCAAAAGAGGGCAACCTTCCAAGAACACAATTTCAAGAGTTCTATTGTACTCCCAATTGTTTCCTTTTTTTTTAACAGAAAAGAAAACGGTGGAGAAAAATGATGAGTTTTACGAATTTTCAAAGACATGCAAACCCAAATTACAAAAACCTATCAGCTCACAGCAGCCAGAAGGGCCATTAGCATAAATGCTGCAAACAATATATGCTGAAGCGATTGTGGAGAAATGCGTACCCTCGATTCTAAGGGGGACGTGGTAAGAGCCACTAATGAAAACACAAAGAAGGTGCTTTGAAAAGGGAAACACGGTGCTACCAGTCAATCAATCACACCCACTGCTGGGCCTATCACCTGAGAAAAAATGAGAATCGAAAAGTCACAGCCTGGCAATCCTGCACTCCAACAATATTTACCATAGCCAACACTTGGAAGCAATGAAAATGTCCATCAACCGAGGAATGCACAAAGTAGAAGTGGTCCACGTACACAGTGGAAAATTACTCCAATAAAAAATAAAAATTAAATGTAAAAATCCAACAAAAGTAAGGAGACATCAGCTTGTGTGGGTTTGTCCGGGCACACTCCACTCTAATTTATAACCGAGAAACACCACAGGCCGCAAGGGCTTTTCCCTAGTTACCAGGGTGGGGGACATAGAAAGGCTGCCGCCCTCTGGCAGTTACCTGCAAAAGCAGCTTTAAAGCCTGTGCTAATGGTCACTTCATAGGAACAAGTACTGCAGAACTGTAAATGAAACAGGCCCTCAAAATGTCTTGAGGGAGGTAAAGGCCAAAACATTTCAAAATGTGACACATACTTAAAGAGAACACTTTGAAGAACTAAGGGGTAATCACAGCTTGAAAAATAGCAAAGGACATGCCTTAAAGCTCAATTTCAACAGATTATGTGGCACATTCGAATTCAACCACAGAGAGGTATCAGCTCACACTTGTCAGAATAACCATCAGCAAGAAAACTACAAACAATAAATGCTGAAAGTGTTGTGGAGAAATGCATACCCTCAACTTCAAAGGGGACGTAACTTGGAAAGGGCCACGAATGAGAACAGAATGGAGGTGCCTTAAAAAGGTAAACATTGAGCTACTATATGATCCAGCAGGCCCACTCCTCGACGTAAAACCTAAGAAGAGAGAATTGGAAAGACACAGGCAGGCAAATCTGCACTGCACAGTATTACAATAGCCAAGATATGGAAGTAACCAAAAAGTCCACCAACAGATGGATGGACAAAGAAGAACTCCTCCATGTACAGATGGAATATTCGCTAGTGAAAAAAATGAAACAATGCCGTTTGCAGCACCATAGATGAGTCTAGACGTAATCACGCCACGTGTAGTAAGTGAGAAAGCAAAAGACACATATCCTATCATATCACTTTTAAGAGTTACTTAAAAATTGATACCAATGAAGATATTTCCACAGAGAAAGGCAATCACAGATTCATTAAAAAACTTATGGTTCACCAAATAGAAAGGGATGAGGATTGGATACATTGCCACATTGGGGTTAACAGAGATATACAAACCATGTGAAATATATAACCACCAAAGACGTACGGAAGACCAGGAGAAGACTACTCAACATTGTGTCATAACCTACATGGGAAAAGGATGCGAGGAACAATAGATACATGTATATGTGTGAAAGAACCACATCTTGCACACCTAGAACAAACAAACCATTGTAATCATATTTACTGGGATAAAAAATAAAAAGTAAACTACAAATATGAACAAGAAGTAATGAGACATAAACTTAAAGGGCTTTTCCCTGGCACATTCCATTCTAATTTACAACCTACAACACCACTTCCATTAAGGCTCTGTTTCCCTAGTAACCAAATATGGTAAAGGGGAAATGCTGCCACCTTGTGGCCGTTTCCTGCAAGAACAGCTTTAAACTCACAGCTAATGGTCACGTAACATTCCCAAGGACTCAGGGCTGTAAAGGACACCTGCCCTAAAAAATTGTGCTGAAGGAGGGAATGGACAAAACAATTCAAAACAGGCAAATGTTTCAAGAAGAGAGTATGAAGAGTTAAGTTTTACTCACGCTCTTTTAAAAAAAAAAGGAAAATGGATAAAAGCTCAACCTCAGGGAGTGTTAGACCCATGCAATCTAATCTACAAAAAGTTTCAACTTACACCAGTCGACTGAACATGAGCAAAAAGTCTACAAACAATAAATGCTGAAGGGGTTTTAGGGAACTGTGTACCCTCTACCTGCTGGTGAGACGTGAAGGGGTAACAGCCAATAATGAGAACAGAAAGGAGCTGTGTTTAAAAGTAAAACTGCAGGCACCATTCAATGCAGCAGGCGCACCATTGGACCTCTCACCTGAGAAGACAAGAATCGAGAAGACACAGGCCGCAAAAGCTGCAGTGCAGCCTTATTCACAATAGCCAAGACAGTGGAGCAATCAAAATGTCCAACAACAGGTGAATGGATAAAGAAGAAGTGGTCCATGTACACAATGGAATAATAGCCATGGAAAACAATGAACCACTGCTCTCTGAGGCACCACAAATGAGTCTGGAGATAATCACGAAACATGAGGTAAGTCGGAAAGCAAAAGACCTATATTCTATGATATCACTTATAGGCGTTATCTAATAACTGACACAAAGGAACATATTTCCACAGAGAAAGACACTCACAGACTTAGAAAACAAACTATGCTCATCTAAAAGGAAAGGTGGGGGGAATGGATAAATTAAGATTAGTGTTACTATATGTATACAAACACATATTATATCCATATCTCAAAAAGACCAACCATATAGCAAGGGAGGTCTGCGGAACCGTCAGTAACATTTTACATGGGAAGAGGATCTGTACTTGAATAGACATCTATAATGTACAAACGAACCAGATGGTGTACACCTAGGACAAACAATATTCTAAGCTTTACCCCAATTAAAAAAAAATTTTAAAACCAAGAAGAAATAATGAGACATATACTTATGGGGCTTTCTCCATGCACATTCCAATGTAATTTACAAACTAGGAACACGACTTCCAGAAAGGCTCTGCTGCCCTAGTACCCAGATATGGGAATGGAGATATGCTGCCTGCTTGAGGCCACTTCCCACAACAGCAGATTTAAACCCATTGCTAAAGGTCACTAAATATTCACCAAACTTGCAGTTCGGTAAAAGACACCTGCTTTCTAAAAAAATTCTGGAGTGGAAAATCGACCAAAAATTTCAAAAGAGGGCAACCTTCCAAGAACACAATTTCAAGAGTTCTATTGTACTCCCAATTGTTTCCTTTTTTTTTAACAGAAAAGAAAACGGTGGAGAAAAATGATGAGTTTTACGAATTTTCAAAGACATGCAAACCCAAATTACAAAAACCTATCAGCTCACAGCAGCCAGAAGGGCCATTAGCATAAATGCTGCAAACAATATATGCTGAAGCGATTGTGGAGAAATGCGTACCCTCGATTCTAAGGGGGACGTGGTAAGAGCCACTAATGAAAACACAAAGAAGGTGCTTTGAAAAGGGAAACACGGTGCTACCAGTCAATCAATCACACCCACTGCTGGGCCTATCACCTGAGAAAAAATGAGAATCGAAAAGTCACAGCCTGGCAATCCTGCACTCCAACAATATTTACCATAGCCAACACTTGGAAGCAATGAAAATGTCCATCAACCGAGGAATGCACAAAGTAGAAGTGGTCCACGTACACAGTGGAAAATTACTCCAATAAAAAATAAAAATTAAATGTAAAAATCCAACAAAAGTAAGGAGACATCAGCTTGTGTGGGTTTGTCCGGGCACACTCCACTCTAATTTATAACCGAGAAACACCACAGGCCGCAAGGGCTTTTCCCTAGTTACCAGGGTGGGGGACATAGAAAGGCTGCCGCCCTCTGGCAGTTACCTGCAAAAGCAGCTTTAAAGCCTGTGCTAATGGTCACTTCATAGGAACAAGTACTGCAGAACTGTAAATGAAACAGGCCCTCAAAATGTCTTGAGGGAGGTAAAGGCCAAAACATTTCAAAATGTGACACATACTTAAAGAGAACACTTTGAAGAACTAAGGGGTAATCACAGCTTGAAAAATAGCAAAGGACATGCCTTAAAGCTCAATTTCAACAGATTATGTGGCACATTCGAATTCAACCACAGAGAGGTATCAGCTCACACTTGTCAGAATAACCATCAGCAAGAAAACTACAAACAATAAATGCTGAAAGTGTTGTGGAGAAATGCATACCCTCAACTTCAAAGGGGACGTAACTTGGAAAGGGCCACGAATGAGAACAGAATGGAGGTGCCTTAAAAAGGTAAACATTGAGCTACTATATGATCCAGCAGGCCCACTCCTCGACGTAAAACCTAAGAAGAGAGAATTGGAAAGACACAGGCAGGCAAATCTGCACTGCACAGTATTACAATAGCCAAGATATGGAAGTAACCAAAAAGTCCACCAACAGATGGATGGACAAAGAAGAACTCCTCCATGTACAGATGGAATATTCGCTAGTGAAAAAAATGAAACAATGCCGTTTGCAGCACCATAGATGAGTCTAGACGTAATCACGCCACGTGTAGTAAGTGAGAAAGCAAAAGACACATATCCTATCATATCACTTTTAAGAGTTACTTAAAAATTGATACCAATGAAGATATTTCCACAGAGAAAGGCAATCACAGATTCATTAAAAAACTTATGGTTCACCAAATAGAAAGGGATGAGGATTGGATACATTGCCACATTGGGGTTAACAGAGATATACAAACCATGTGAAATATATAACCACCAAAGACGTACGGAAGACCAGGAGAAGACTACTCAACATTGTGTCATAACCTACATGGGAAAAGGATGCGAGGAACAATAGATACATGTATATGTGTGAAAGAACCACATCTTGCACACCTAGAACAAACAAACCATTGTAATCATATTTACTGGGATAAAAAATAAAAAGTAAACTACAAATATGAACAAGAAGTAATGAGACATAAACTTAAAGGGCTTTTCCCTGGCACATTCCATTCTAATTTACAACCTACAACACCACTTCCATTAAGGCTCTGTTTCCCTAGTAACCAAATATGGTAAAGGGGAAATGCTGCCACCTTGTGGCCGTTTCCTGCAAGAACAGCTTTAAACTCACAGCTAATGGTCACGTAACATTCCCAAGGACTCAGGGCTGTAAAGGACACCTGCCCTAAAAAATTGTGCTGAAGGAGGGAATGGACAAAACAATTCAAAACAGGCAAATGTTTCAAGAAGAGAGTATGAAGAGTTAAGTTTTACTCACGCTCTTTTAAAAAAAAAAGGAAAATGGATAAAAGCTCAACCTCAGGGAGTGTTAGACCCATGCAATCTAATCTACAAAAAGTTTCAACTTACACCAGTCGACTGAACATGAGCAAAAAGTCTACAAACAATAAATGCTGAAGGGGTTTTAGGGAACTGTGTACCCTCTACCTGCTGGTGAGACGTGAAGGGGTAACAGCCAATAATGAGAACAGAAAGGAGCTGTGTTTAAAAGTAAAACTGCAGGCACCATTCAATGCAGCAGGCGCACCATTGGACCTCTCACCTGAGAAGACAAGAATCGAGAAGACACAGGCCGCAAAAGCTGCAGTGCAGCCTTATTCACAATAGCCAAGACAGTGGAGCAATCAAAATGTCCAACAACAGGTGAATGGATAAAGAAGAAGTGGTCCATGTACACAATGGAATAATAGCCATGGAAAACAATGAACCACTGCTCTCTGAGGCACCACAAATGAGTCTGGAGATAATCACGAAACATGAGGTAAGTCGGAAAGCAAAAGACCTATATTCTATGATATCACTTATAGGCGTTATCTAATAACTGACACAAAGGAACATATTTCCACAGAGAAAGACACTCACAGACTTAGAAAACAAACTATGCTCATCTAAAAGGAAAGGTGGGGGGAATGGATAAATTAAGATTAGTGTTACTATATGTATACAAACACATATTATATCCATATCTCAAAAAGACCAACCATATAGCAAGGGAGGTCTGCGGAACCGTCAGTAACATTTTACATGGGAAGAGGATCTGTACTTGAATAGACATCTATAATGTACAAACGAACCAGATGGTGTACACCTAGGACAAACAATATTCTAAGCTTTACCCCAATTAAAAAAAAATTTTAAAACCAAGAAGAAATAATGAGACATATACTTATGGGGCTTTCTCCATGCACATTCCAATGTAATTTACAAACTAGGAACACGACTTCCAGAAAGGCTCTGCTGCCCTAGTACCCAGATATGGGAATGGAGATATGCTGCCTGCTTGAGGCCACTTCCCACAACAGCAGATTTAAACCCATTGCTAAAGGTCACTAAATATTCACCAAACTTGCAGTTCGGTAAAAGACACCTGCTTTCTAAAAAAATTCTGGAGTGGAAAATCGACCAAAAATTTCAAAAGAGGGCAACCTTCCAAGAACACAATTTCAAGAGTTCTATTGTACTCCCAATTGTTTCCTTTTTTTTTAACAGAAAAGAAAACGGTGGAGAAAAATGATGAGTTTTACGAATTTTCAAAGACATGCAAACCCAAATTACAAAAACCTATCAGCTCACAGCAGCCAGAAGGGCCATTAGCATAAATGCTGCAAACAATATATGCTGAAGCGATTGTGGAGAAATGCGTACCCTCGATTCTAAGGGGGACGTGGTAAGAGCCACTAATGAAAACACAAAGAAGGTGCTTTGAAAAGGGAAACACGGTGCTACCAGTCAATCAATCACACCCACTGCTGGGCCTATCACCTGAGAAAAAATGAGAATCGAAAAGTCACAGCCTGGCAATCCTGCACTCCAACAATATTTACCATAGCCAACACTTGGAAGCAATGAAAATGTCCATCAACCGAGGAATGCACAAAGTAGAAGTGGTCCACGTACACAGTGGAAAATTACTCCAATAAAAAATAAAAATTAAATGTAAAAATCCAACAAAAGTAAGGAGACATCAGCTTGTGTGGGTTTGTCCGGGCACACTCCACTCTAATTTATAACCGAGAAACACCACAGGCCGCAAGGGCTTTTCCCTAGTTACCAGGGTGGGGGACATAGAAAGGCTGCCGCCCTCTGGCAGTTACCTGCAAAAGCAGCTTTAAAGCCTGTGCTAATGGTCACTTCATAGGAACAAGTACTGCAGAACTGTAAATGAAACAGGCCCTCAAAATGTCTTGAGGGAGGTAAAGGCCAAAACATTTCAAAATGTGACACATACTTAAAGAGAACACTTTGAAGAACTAAGGGGTAATCACAGCTTGAAAAATAGCAAAGGACATGCCTTAAAGCTCAATTTCAACAGATTATGTGGCACATTCGAATTCAACCACAGAGAGGTATCAGCTCACACTTGTCAGAATAACCATCAGCAAGAAAACTACAAACAATAAATGCTGAAAGTGTTGTGGAGAAATGCATACCCTCAACTTCAAAGGGGACGTAACTTGGAAAGGGCCACGAATGAGAACAGAATGGAGGTGCCTTAAAAAGGTAAACATTGAGCTACTATATGATCCAGCAGGCCCACTCCTCGACGTAAAACCTAAGAAGAGAGAATTGGAAAGACACAGGCAGGCAAATCTGCACTGCACAGTATTACAATAGCCAAGATATGGAAGTAACCAAAAAGTCCACCAACAGATGGATGGACAAAGAAGAACTCCTCCATGTACAGATGGAATATTCGCTAGTGAAAAAAATGAAACAATGCCGTTTGCAGCACCATAGATGAGTCTAGACGTAATCACGCCACGTGTAGTAAGTGAGAAAGCAAAAGACACATATCCTATCATATCACTTTTAAGAGTTACTTAAAAATTGATACCAATGAAGATATTTCCACAGAGAAAGGCAATCACAGATTCATTAAAAAACTTATGGTTCACCAAATAGAAAGGGATGAGGATTGGATACATTGCCACATTGGGGTTAACAGAGATATACAAACCATGTGAAATATATAACCACCAAAGACGTACGGAAGACCAGGAGAAGACTACTCAACATTGTGTCATAACCTACATGGGAAAAGGATGCGAGGAACAATAGATACATGTATATGTGTGAAAGAACCACATCTTGCACACCTAGAACAAACAAACCATTGTAATCATATTTACTGGGATAAAAAATAAAAAGTAAACTACAAATATGAACAAGAAGTAATGAGACATAAACTTAAAGGGCTTTTCCCTGGCACATTCCATTCTAATTTACAACCTACAACACCACTTCCATTAAGGCTCTGTTTCCCTAGTAACCAAATATGGTAAAGGGGAAATGCTGCCACCTTGTGGCCGTTTCCTGCAAGAACAGCTTTAAACTCACAGCTAATGGTCACGTAACATTCCCAAGGACTCAGGGCTGTAAAGGACACCTGCCCTAAAAAATTGTGCTGAAGGAGGGAATGGACAAAACAATTCAAAACAGGCAAATGTTTCAAGAAGAGAGTATGAAGAGTTAAGTTTTACTCACGCTCTTTTAAAAAAAAAAGGAAAATGGATAAAAAGCTCAACCTCAGGGAGTGTTAGACCCATGCAATCTAATCTACAAAAAGTTTCAACTTACACCAGTCGACTGAACATGAGCAAAAAGTCTACAAACAATAAATGCTGAAGGGGTTTTAGGGAACTGTGTACCCTCTACCTGCTGGTGAGACGTGAAGGGGTAACAGCCAATAATGAGAACAGAAAGGAGCTGTGTTTAAAAGTAAAACTGCAGGCACCATTCAATGCAGCAGGCCACCATTGGACCTCTCACCTGAGAAGACAAGAATCGAGAAGACACAGGCCGCAAAAGCTGCAGTGCAGCCTTATTCACAATAGCCAAGACAGTGGAGCAATCAAAATGTCCAACAACAGGTGAATGGATAAAGAAGAAGTGGTCCATGTACACAATGGAATAATAGCCATGGAAAACAATGAACCACTGCTCTCTGAGGCACCACAAATGAGTCTGGAGATAATCACGAAACATGAGGTAAGTCGGAAAGCAAAAGACCTATATTCTATGATATCACTTATAGGCGTTATCTAATAACTGACACAAAGGAACATATTTCCACAGAGAAAGACACTCACAGACTTAGAAAACAAACTATGCTCATCTAAAAGGAAAGGTGGGGGGAGTGGATAAATTAAGATTAGTGTTACTATATGTATACAAACACATATTATATCCATATCTCAAAAAGACCAACCATATAGCAAGGGAGGTCTGCGGAACCGTCAGTAACATTTTACATGGGAAGAGGATCTGTACTTGAATAGACATCTATAATGTACAAACGAACCAGATGGTGTACACCTAGGACAAACAATATTCTAAGCTTTACCCCAATTAAAAAAAAATTTTAAAACCAAGAAGAATAATGAGACATATACTTATGGGGCTTTCTCCATGCACATTCCAATGTAATTTACAAACTAGGAACACGACTTCCAGAAAGGCTCTGCTGCCCTAGTACCCAGATATGGGAATGGAGATATGCTGCCTGCTTGAGGCCACTTCCCACAACAGCAGATTTAAACCCATTGCTAAAGGTCACTAAATATTCACCAAACTTGCAGTTCGGTAAAAGACACCTGCTTTCTAAAAAAAATTCTGGAGTGAAAATCGACCAAAAATTTCAAAAGAGGGCAACCTTCCAAGAACACAATTTCAAGAGTTCTATTGTACTCCCAATTGTTTCCTTTTTTTTTAACAGAAAAGAAAACGGTGGAGAAAAATGATGAGTTTTACGAATTTTCAAAGACATGCAAACCCAAATTACAAAAACCTATCAGCTCACAGCAGCCAGAAGGGCCATTAGCATAAATGCTGCAAACAATATATGCTGAAGCGATTGTGGAGAAATGCGTACCCTCGATTCTAAGGGGGACGTGGTAAGAGCCACTAATGAAAACACAAAGAAGGTGCTTTGAAAAGGGAAACACGGTGCTACCAGTCAATCAATCACACCCACTGCTGGGCCTATCACCTGAGAAAAAATGAGAATCGAAAAGTCACAGCCTGGCAATCCTGCACTCCAACAATATTTACCATAGCCAACACTTGGAAGCAATGAAAATGTCCATCAACCGAGGAATGCACAAAGTAGAAGTGGTCCACGTACACAGTGGAAAATTACTCCAATAAAAAATAAAAATTAAATGTAAAAATCCAACAAAAGTAAGGAGACATCAGCTTGTGTGGGTTTGTCCGGGCACACTCCACTCTAATTTATAACCGAGAAACACCACAGGCCGCAAGGGCTTTTCCCTAGTTACCAGGGTGGGGGACATAGAAAGGCTGCCGCCCTCTGGCAGTTACCTGCAAAAGCAGCTTTAAAGCCTGTGCTAATGGTCACTTCATAGGAACAAGTACTGCAGAACTGTAAATGAAACAGGCCCTCAAAATGTCTTGAGGGAGGTAAAGGCCAAAACATTTCAAAATGTGACACATACTTAAAGAGAACACTTTGAAGAACTAAGGGGTAATCACAGCTTGAAAAATAGCAAAGGACATGCCTTAAAGCTCAATTTCAACAGATTATGTGGCACATTCGAATTCAACCACAGAGAGGTATCAGCTCACACTTGTCAGAATAACCATCAGCAAGAAAACTACAAACAATAAATGCTGAAAGTGTTGTGGAGAAATGCATACCCTCAACTTCAAAGGGGACGTAACTTGGAAAGGGCCACGAAATGAGAACAGAATGGAGGTGCCTTAAAAGGTAAACATTGAGCTACTATATGATCCAGCAGGCCCACTCCTCGACGTAAAACCTAAGAAGAGAGAATTGGAAAGACACAGGCAGGCAAATCTGCACTGCACAGTATTACAATAGCCAAGATATGGAAGTAACCAAAAAGTCCACCAACAGATGGATGGACAAAGAAGAACTCCTCCATGTACAGATGGAATATTCGCTAGTGAAAAAAATGAAACAATGCCGTTTGCAGCACCATAGATGAGTCTAGACGTAATCACGCCACGTGTAGTAAGTGAGAAAGCAAAAGACACATATCCTATCATATCACTTTTAAGAGTTACTTAAAAATTGATACCAATGAAGATATTTCCACAGAGAAAGGCAATCACAGATTCATTAAAAAACTTATGGTTCACCAAATAGAAAGGGATGAGGATTGGATACATTGCCACATTGGGGTTAACAGAGATATACAAACCATGTGAAATATATAACCACCAAAGACGTACGGAAGACCAGGAGAAGACTACTCAACATTGTGTCATAACCTACATGGGAAAAGGATGCGAGGAACAATAGATACATGTATATGTGTGAAAGAACCACATCTTGCACACCTAGAACAAACAAACCATTGTAATCATATTTACTGGGATAAAAAATAAAAAGTAAACTACAAATATGAACAAGAAGTAATGAGACATAAACTTAAAGGGCTTTTCCCTGGCACATTCCATTCTAATTTACAACCTACAACACCACTTCCATTAAGGCTCTGTTTCCCTAGTAACCAAATATGGTAAAGGGGAAATGCTGCCACCTTGTGGCCGTTTCCTGCAAGAACAGCTTTAAACTCACAGCTAATGGTCACGTAACATTCCCAAGGACTCAGGGCTGTAAAGGACACCTGCCCTAAAAAATTGTGCTGAAGGAGGGAATGGACAAAACAATTCAAAACAGGCAAATGTTTCAAGAAGAGAGTATGAAGAGTTAAGTTTTACTCACGCTCTTTTAAAAAAAAAAAGGAAAATGGATAAAAGCTCAACCTCAGGGAGTGTTAGACCCATGCAATCTAATCTACAAAAAGTTTCAACTTACACCAGTCGACTGAACATGAGCAAAAAGTCTACAAACAATAAATGCTGAAGGGGTTTTAGGGAACTGTGTACCCTCTACCTGCTGGTGAGACGTGAAGGGGTAACAGCCAATAATGAGAACAGAAAGGAGCTGTGTTTAAAAGTAAAACTGCAGGCACCATTCAATGCAGCAGGCGCACCATTGGACCTCTCACCTGAGAAGACAAGAATCGAGAAGACACAGGCCGCAAAAGCTGCAGTGCAGCCTTATTCACAATAGCCAAGACAGTGGAGCAATCAAAATGTCCAACAACAGGTGAATGGATAAAGAAGAAGTGGTCCATGTACACAATGGAATAATAGCCATGGAAAACAATGAACCACTGCTCTCTGAGGCACCACAAATGAGTCTGGAGATAATCACGAAACATGAGGTAAGTCGGAAAGCAAAAGACCTATATTCTATGATATCACTTATAGGCGTTATCTAATAACTGACACAAAGGAACATATTTCCACAGAGAAAGACACTCACAGACTTAGAAAACAAACTATGCTCATCTAAAAGGAAAGGTGGGGGGAGTGGATAAATTAAGATTAGTGTTACTATATGTATACAAACACATATTATATCCATATCTCAAAAAGACCAACCATATAGCAAGGGAGGTCTGCGGAACCGTCAGTAACATTTTACATGGGAAGAGGATCTGTACTTGAATAGACATCTATAATGTACAAACGAACCAGATGGTGTACACCTAGGACAAACAATATTCTAAGCTTTACCCCAATTAAAAAAAAATTTTAAAACCAAGAAGAAATAATGAGACATATACTTATGGGGCTTTCTCCATGCACATTCCAATGTAATTTACAAACTAGGAACACGACTTCCAGAAAGGCTCTGCTGCCCTAGTACCCAGATATGGGAATGGAGATATGCTGCCTGCTTGAGGCCACTTCCCACAACAGCAGATTTAAACCCATTGCTAAAGGTCACTAAATATTCACCAAACTTGCAGTTCGGTAAAAGACACCTGCTTTCTAAAAAAATTCTGGAGTGGAAAATCGACCAAAAATTTCAAAGAGGGCAACCTTCCAAGAACACAATTTCAAGAGTTCTATTGTACTCCCAATTGTTTCCTTTTTTTTTTAACAGAAAAGAAAACGGTGGAGAAAAATGATGAGTTTTACGAATTTTCAAAGACATGCAAACCCAAATTACAAAAACCTATCAGCTCACAGCAGCCAGAAGGGCCATTAGCATAAATGCTGCAAACAATATATGCTGAAGCGATTGTGGAGAAATGCGTACCCTCGATTCTAAGGGGGACGTGGTAAGAGCCACTAATGAAAACACAAAGAAGGTGCTTTGAAAAGGGAAACACGGTGCTACCAGTCAATCAATCACACCCACTGCTGGGCCTATCACCTGAGAAAAAATGAGAATCGAAAAGTCACAGCCTGGCAATCCTGCACTCCAACAATATTTACCATAGCCAACACTTGGAAGCAATGAAAATGTCCATCAACCGAGGAATGCACAAAGTAGAAGTGGTCCACGTACACAGTGGAAAATTACTCCAATAAAAAATAAAAATTAAATGTAAAAATCCAACAAAAGTAAGGAGACATCAGCTTGTGTGGGTTTGTCCGGGCACACTCCACTCTAATTTATAACCGAGAAACACCACAGGCCGCAAGGGCTTTTCCCTAGTTACCAGGGTGGGGGACATAGAAAGGCTGCCGCCCTCTGGCAGTTACCTGCAAAAGCAGCTTTAAAGCCTGTGCTAATGGTCACTTCATAGGAACAAGTACTGCAGAACTGTAAATGAAACAGGCCCTCAAAATGTCTTGAGGGAGGTAAAGGCCAAAACATTTCAAAATGTGACACATACTTAAAGAGAACACTTTGAAGAACTAAGGGGTAATCACAGCTTGAAAAATAGCAAAGGACATGCCTTAAAGCTCAATTTCAACAGATTATGTGGCACATTCGAATTCAACCACAGAGAGGTATCAGCTCACACTTGTCAGAATAACCATCAGCAAGAAAACTACAAACAATAAATGCTGAAAGTGTTGTGGAGAAATGCATACCCTCAACTTCAAAGGGGACGTAACTTGGAAAGGGCCACGAATGAGAACAGAATGGAGGTGCCTTAAAAAGGTAAACATTGAGCTACTATATGATCCAGCAGGCCCACTCCTCGACGTAAAACCTAAGAAGAGAGAATTGGAAAGACACAGGCAGGCAAATCTGCACTGCACAGTATTACAATAGCCAAGATATGGAAGTAACCGAAAAGTCCACCAACAGATGGATGGACAAAGAAGAACTCCTCCATGTACAGATGGAATATTCGCTAGTGAAAAAAATGAAACAATGCCGTTTGCAGCACCATAGATGAGTCTAGACGTAATCACGCCACGTGTAGTAAGTGAGAAAGCAAAAGACACATATCCTATCATATCACTTTTAAGAGTTACTTAAAAATTGATACCAATGAAGATATTTCCACAGAGAAAGGCAATCACAGATTCATTAAAAAACTTATGGTTCACCAAATAGAAAGGGATGAGGATTGGATACATTGCCACATTGGGGTTAACAGAGATATACAAACCATGTGAAATATATAACCACCAAAGACGTACGGAAGACCAGGAGAAGACTACTCAACATTGTGTCATAACCTACATGGGAAAAGGATGCGAGGAACAATAGATACATGTATATGTGTGAAAGAACCACATCTTGCACACCTAGAACAAACAAACCATTGTAATCATATTACTGGGATAAAAAATAAAAAGTAAACTACAAATATGAACAAGAAGTAATGAGACATAAACTTAAAGGGCTTTTCCCTGGCACATTCCATTCTAATTTACAACCTACAACACCACTTCCATTAAGGCTCTGTTTCCCTAGTAACCAAATATGGTAAAGGGGAAATGCTGCCACCTTGTGGCCGTTTCCTGCAAGAACAGCTTTAAACTCACAGCTAATGGTCACGTAACATTCCCAAGGACTCAGGGCTGTAAAGGACACCTGCCCTAAAAAATTGTGCTGAAGGAGGGAATGGACAAAACAATTCAAAACAGGCAAATGTTTCAAGAAGAGAGTATGAAGAGTTAAGTTTTACTCACGCTCTTTTAAAAAAAAAGGAAAATGGATAAAAGCTCAACCTCAGGGAGTGTTAGACCCATGCAATCTAATCTACAAAAAGTTTCAACTTACACCAGTCGACTGAACATGAGCAAAAAGTCTACAAACAATAAATGCTGAAGGGGTTTTAGGGGAACTGTGTACCCTCTACCTGCTGGTGAGACGTGAAGGGGTAACAGCCAATAATGAGAACAGAAAGGAGCTGTGTTTAAAAGTAAAACTGCAGGCACCATTCAATGCAGCAGGCGCACCATTGGACCTCTCACCTGAGAAGACAAGAATCGAGAAGACACAGGCCGCAAAAGCTGCAGTGCAGCCTTATTCACAATAGCCAAGACAGTGGAGCAATCAAAATGTCCAACAACAGGTGAATGGATAAAGAAGAAGTGGTCCATGTACACAATGGAATAATAGCCATGGAAAACAATGAACCACTGCTCTCTGAGGCACCACAAATGAGTCTGGAGATAATCACGAAACATGAGGTAAGTCGGAAAGCAAAAGACCTATATTCTATGATATCACTTATAGGCGTTATCTAATAACTGACACAAAGGAACATATTTCCACAGAGAAAGACACTCACAGACTTAGAAAACAAACTATGCTCATCTAAAAGGAAAGGTGGGGGGAGTGGATAAATTAAGATTAGTGTTACTATATGTATACAAACACATATTATATCCATATCTCAAAAAGACCAACCATATAGCAAGGGAGGTCTGCGGAACCGTCAGTAACATTTTACATGGGAAGAGGATCTGTACTTGAATAGACATCTATAATGTACAAACGAACCAGATGGTGTACACCTAGGACAAACAATATTCTAAGCTTTACCCCAATTAAAAAAAAATTTTAAAACCAAGAAGAAATAATGAGACATATACTTATGGGGCTTTCTCCATGCACATTCCAATGTAATTTACAAACTAGGAACACGACTTCCAGAAAGGCTCTGCTGCCCTAGTACCCAGATATGGGAATGGAGATATGCTGCCTGCTTGAGGCCACTTCCCACAACAGCAGATTTAAACCCATTGCTAAAGGTCACTAAATATTCACCAAACTTGCAGTTCGGTAAAAGACACCTGCTTTCTAAAAAAATTCTGGAGTGGAAAATCGACCAAAAATTTCAAAAGAGGGCAACCTTCCAAGAACACAATTTCAAGAGTTCTATTGTACTCCCAATTGTTTCCTTTTTTTTTTTAACAGAAAAGAAAACGGTGGAGAAAAATGATGAGTTTTACGAATTTTCAAAGACATGCAAACCCAAATTACAAAAACCTATCAGCTCACAGCAGCCAGAAGGGCCATTAGCATAAATGCTGCAAACAATATATGCTGAAGCGATTGTGGAGAAATGCGTACCCTCGATTCTAAGGGGGACGTGGTAAGAGCCACTAATGAAAACACAAAGAAGGTGCTTTGAAAAGGGAAACACGGTGCTACCAGTCAATCAATCACACCCACTGCTGGGCCTATCACCTGAGAAAAAATGAGAATCGAAAAGTCACAGCCTGGCAATCCTGCACTCCAACAATATTTACCATAGCCAACACTTGGAAGCAATGAAAATGTCCATCAACCGAGGAATGCACAAAGTAGAAGTGGTCCACGTACACAGTGGAAAATTACTCCAATAAAAAATAAAAATTAAATGTAAAAATCCAACAAAAGTAAGGAGACATCAGCTTGTGTGGGTTTGTCCGGGCACACTCCACTCTAATTTATAACCGAGAAACACCACAGGCCGCAAGGGCTTTTCCCTAGTTACCAGGGTGGGGGACATAGAAAGGCTGCCGCCCTCTGGCAGTTACCTGCAAAAGCAGCTTTAAAGCCTGTGCTAATGGTCACTTCATAGGAACAAGTACTGCAGAACTGTAAATGAAACAGGCCCTCAAAATGTCTTGAGGGAGGTAAAGGCCAAAACATTTCAAAATGTGACACATACTTAAAGAGAACACTTTGAAGAACTAAGGGGTAATCACAGCTTGAAAAATAGCAAAGGACATGCCTTAAAGCTCAATTTCAACAGATTATGTGGCACATTCGAATTCAACCACAGAGAGGTATCAGCTCACACTTGTCAGAATAACCATCAGCAAGAA